>NW_024540368.1:0-161841 GCF_016647625.1 Suillus subalutaceus | reverse complement strand
AAAGCTCAGATTAACCGCCCCATTGACGTAGGAAGAAGCATCTCTATGAACGATGCTAATGGAGGCGAAGGAAAATTACAAGGCTTAGTTGAGAATGTTCCACTTACTTGTGGAGCAGTCCAAACCAAAGCAAATCTTTATGTAGGTGACCATGTACCCTTCAATTTGCTATTAGGAAGACCGTGGCAACGCGGGAACTATGTTAGCATTGATGAAAGACAAGATGGAACATGGCTCGTATTTAAAGACCCGCATAATCTTCACATTACACATGAATTGCTATGTACCCCTGATGGTATTAATCCCGAGTGGGTATTTGAACCATCAACTTGGTATGGTCAAGACTCCCTAGCAGTTACCTAATTTTTGGAGATGAAATGGCCATTGATAATGAGCCAGAATTAAATGATACAGACTTATCTTTACTTAGCATGGCTGAATTAATGGGAAATTCCCTAAATAATGAGAATTTTGCATTTTTGGCCGATGTTTTGGGATACATAATCAAAGTTCTACCAACAACCAGAAAGTTCGAGAAAATATACATCACCCATGATTGTAATGTACTAGGCCCTCAATTGATTTTATACCTACTCCCTATGGTATAATAACCCCAGAAACCGGGGCACAAAAGATAACCCCCCCCTTTGCTCTCAGAATTGTTGCTGCCGCCTGTTGCGCCCAATTTGGAAATCCACGTGACCGGCATGCAAAACGTTGCCGAATCCCTAACTGCGTTTTGGGCTCCGCCGGAAGTTACCGGCTGAGTCCAAAATCTCAAAACAACGATTTGTTGACTCTGCAACTTCGTCCTAACACAGCCTCTCCCACCTCTAAGTTCTTCTTGCCGTCTCCTTGTTTCTCTCCCGTTCCGCCGGCGAATGCCGAGGCTGGATGGGAGGGACGTGCACTTACTGGCGACTCCCTCAAGCCCACATATCCGGATGACGCCGGAGTTGGAGGAGTGGCGCCACTGTTGGAGATGTGAGTATGTTTGGGAGAAGGTGTGTTGTATGACCCCTCCCTCTTTGAACAACAACTAACGCGTGTTTTGCGCGACCCTTAGAGCATAACACCTCTCTCCATCATGTCCTGGACCCAGCCTCCATTGTTTCGCCTACCCCTAGTGTATTTCCAGTGGCGCACGAGGTACGTGTGCTCCCGCCACTCCTGCATCAACTCCCACCTTGGGACCTAACCCTCTCTTCTCTCCCCAATCCCCAGTGTCTCTTAATGGCGCCGGCAGTGACCTGGAGCAGTCTGCTCAGGTCCTGAAGGGCCTCAATGTCCTACAATCGCCTTGCCTCCAGGTCCCAAGTGCCTTTTCTGTTCTGCCCAACACCATCCCCTCTGCTCAGATCCTGGCGGCCACTAACGTCTTTCCAACGCCGTCTCCTTCTGTTTCCAAGGCCGCCGGTATGCTCTCAATGCCGCCTTCACCTGCCCAGGTCCTGACAGCGACCAAAGTCTTGCCGTCGCCGTCTGCCCAGGGATGAGGGCCACCAATGTCTTACTCGCCGTCACCTCAGTTCCCAACGGCGACCAACATCTTGCCATCGCCGTCTCCTCAGTTTTCAACGGCGACCAATGTTTTTCAGACTCCGTCTCCACAGAACCTGCGCATAATGCCTTGCCGGCTCTCTCCCATCATCTACTCTACCCCTTCTAGTTTTGATAGCGCCTCTCACTCTCTCCCTTACTCCAATCCCTTTACTATATCTCCTGTACCTACACCCTCACCTAACCCTGAGGATTGGCGCACTGCGTCTCCCTCTTCCTCTATGGAACTGGACTCTATCCTGCCAAAACCTTATGCTGAGTCTTATGTGCGTTCAACGGCCAGCCCACCCAGCTGACGAGCTGTGGGCTGATGCCCGTCGCGTCATCCACGTTACCTCTATCTCGCACGGACCACATTACTTACCATCAATTGAACGCGTTCCGTTTTCTCGGAGTCACCTGACACTGTGGCCCCCTCCTAAGAGTCCTGTACCTACCAGCCCTAACCCTGATCGTCCCCGCCGCCACCCTATGTGCCTAGTCGTGCGGACGAAGTCGTCCGCACGACAACTGTTTTGCCGGTGCCGGATAGCCACCAATAATCTACTCGACTACTTTGCAACAGACCCCTACCTGCTATATGTGATGAGCATCCTCGAATGCTCGTCGAAGTTGCTGATGAATACCTGGCCTACTGTGATTGCCTAGACAAACCTTTGTGCTACCTGACTGGGATGCCAAATTTTGGCATTAAAAACGTTCCGTCAGAAGAAGTTACCTGAGCCGTTCCCCGTCTCCTGGACCTAGGTCCGAGCGCTGACTGGGATGATCGAGCTCGGGACCATTCTCGATCACCGAGCTCATAGCCGTGCGCTTATTGCCAAGCTCGAGGACAGTCTTTTCGCCTCGCATGTTGCACGAGGGACTTCGACGTCCGAGCGTTCTCACGTGCGACCCCAATCAGCGCATAGGCACCCATGTACCCCCAACATTCTACCAAGCTGATCATCCTCCTATCAACCCGTTTTTTACCCTCGACGAAACTAATTATTTAAATACTCTTACAGCAGTAGCCGAATTTCACGGGGAGCATGACCTTGCATCCTCGATCGAAGCGGCCCTGCTCCTGCCTTATCCCGATCCGGACATCGTGCACTCGCTTGTCGAAGAGCATGTGCTCGATGAACAAGATGAGTTCAAAGTTATCAAATATGCTCGAGCGCGGGACCGTGCGCTCGAAATTCGACGAGTCCGTCTATATATAGTTGCTTATCGTCCTTTTCGTTCTTCGACTATTTCTAATGCGTCGCAGCTTCGTATTTGCGCGTGTTTCGACGACGACGAGATCGACGATGACTCCGACAGCAACAACGATGAACAGGGACCCTCGGAGTCCCATATCTTCTTCTTACCTTAATCTCGAGGTAAATGACTCTCGTATCCTCGACGATAGCGTGCTGACGTCATCGTTCAGGATCGAAAGCCCATTTCTGGCCCGATTGATTTTATTATTTTGTATTTATATTTTCAGTTTGATTTTATTTGTTTCTCGAGTTTTTTACCGTTTAAAACTCACAAAAAAATTGGCTTATGTTTTTCCAAGTGTATTTATAGCTCCGAGCTTCAGGTTTTTTGTTTCGAGCTTCGAGTCTCGTGTTTCAAATCTTGCCTTGTGTCCATTCAATTTTTTATTTGTTTCCCCGTGTATTTGTGCCTTGTTTGTATTTGTATTCCGCGTTTTTGTATTTTTTGTTTCGAGTTTGTTTATGTTTCAACTATTGGCCTTTGCCTTTGTGTATTTGTATCCCAAAAGTTCAGGGTTCGAGAACCCAGAACACCCATTTCCTTGTCTCTACCTATGTCAAGTATGGTAGCATGTGTTAGCATAGTTCATAATGCAACATGTGATTATCCTTATGTTGAGCCTAAGTTTTTAAGGCAATCAAGTGATAGTATATTTTGTCTAGCAATGTTCAGTGACAATATCACTGAAAGTTCTAGTGATGTACCTAAGCTTGTGTATCCTGAAGACTTAGAGAATGATGATCAAACAATTGAAGAATATTGTTTGAAGTGCGGTACCCAAGAAGAACGTCAAACATGCCTCGAGGAGCTGTTTGATGATATATCTGTTGATTCTGATTGGGAAAAATCCAAGTTCAGACCTGGAAATAGATGATGATTTCCTGGACTTTGATGAAGATGATTTATATTTAAATTATGAACCATCCACCCTTTCAGACCCATCTTATAACCCAATCCTTACAATGTATAAACGAGTTGACAAGAAAGTTAAGCCCGTTTCCGGTACTTTCCCTCAAGATGCTCGAGTCTTGAGGCAGTTTCCCCATGATCCTTTGAAGACTATGATTCCCTTGACACCACATCCACCTGAGTTCATACCTAATGGTAGATTGACCATTGAGCGTATGAAGAGTCTTAATATTAACTCGGCTGCTTTTCTTTGGCCCGAGGAGGTCAAACTGTTTCAACATATAATGCACTTAAACCAAGATGCACTAGCATTTGAAGAGACTGACCGAGGAACTCTCAAGGAATCATATTTCACCCCCTATATTATCCCAACCATCCCTCATGTTCCATGGGAATACAAAAATATTCCTATTCCACCCGGTATTAGAGAAAAGGTGATTGATTTGTTACGAACCAAGATTAATGCAGGAGTATACGAGCCAAGTCAATCAGCCTATCGTTCACGCTGGTTTTGTGTATTAAAAAAGAATGGCAAACTCCGACTTGTTCATGACCTTCAACCACTTAACAAAATTTCTATTCGAGATGCAGGCCTAATCCCGATTGTAGATGACTTTGTAGAGTCATTTGCTGGCCGTCAATGTTATACTGTTTTTGATTTGTTCTGGGGATTTGATGCTAGGAAAATGCACCCAGACAGCAGAGATTTAACAGCTTTCCTTACACCCTTAGGATTGCTAAGGTTAACTGCATTACCTATGGGATACACCAATGCTCCTGCGGAATTTCAGAAGTGCACTAGTTTTTGTATTGCAAGATGAAATTCCTCATGTAGCCAATGTTTTTATTGATGACTTACCGGTCAAAGGACCTAAGTCTACTTATCCTGACGAAGAAGGAGATCCCGAGGTGTTAGAAGAAAACCCTGGGATCAGAAGATTTATCTGGGAACATGCTATTGACGTGCATAGAATAATGCACCGCATAAAAGATGTGGGAGCAACATTTTCTGCTACCAAAATACAGCTATGTTTGCCTGATGTCCTAATAGTAGGACAAAGATGTACACCAGAAGGAAGATTACCTGACACAGAAAAGGTGTCAAAGATCCTCAATTGGCCTATTCCTACCACAGTCAAAGAAGCAAGAGGCTTCATGGGCCTTTGTGGAACAGTTCGTATTTGGATTTTAGGTTTCTCAGAACTAGCAAAATCTATTACCTACCGACTATGGAAGAAAGATGAACCCTTTGTTTGGGG
Source organism: Suillus subalutaceus (assembly GCF_016647625.1). Classification (NCBI taxonomy): domain Eukaryota; kingdom Fungi; phylum Basidiomycota; class Agaricomycetes; order Boletales; family Suillaceae; genus Suillus; species Suillus subalutaceus. The sequence continues at coordinate 156,868 of NW_024540368.1, read as the reverse complement.
TGATGAACAAGATGAAGCATTTGAAAAGTTGAAAGAGAGAATATGTTCTGCCCCAGCAATGAGAAGTATAGATTATACTTCAGCCAACCCCGTGATTTTGTCAGTGGATTCTAGTTTTGTGGCTGTAGGAATTATATTGTCCCAATTGGATGATGAAGGAAGAAGAAGACCAGCCAGGTATGGATCTCTACCCATGGGAGATACAGAGTCAAGGTACTTCCCAACCAAAACTAGAACTCTATGGACTTTTCCGTGCCCTTAGGCATTTCAGGCTTCACATTATTGGAGTACAGACTCTAATTGTGGAAGTTGATGCAAAATACATCAAGGGAATGCTTAACGAACCTGATTTGCAACCTAATGCAACCATTAACCGTTGGATTCAAGGAATACTCCTATTCGATTTCACCCTTGTTCATGTTCCTGCCACACGTTTTAAAGGTCCTGATGCATTATCTAGGAGACCTTTAGCAGAAAATGAAGAAATAGAACCTGATGAAGACTCCTGGCTAGATGATATAGCTCTCTTTGCAGGAATCTCTCAGGAAGACTACCGACCGCGTTCACTATCCATTCCTATGTATTCCTATGAACCCACTTGTCTACCATCCGTCTTAGCCTCAACAACTAGTCAAGAGAAGACCCTAAGAGAAATATATAAATTTCTCACCACCTTGGAACCACCTAATTTTGAAAAGACTGCCCAGCGTAAGAAATTTGTTACCCGGGCCACTCAGTACTTTGTCCGTGGTGACCAGATGTTTAAAAGATTAGTTGGACGACCCCCTCTACTTGTAGTATTTGATGCTGACAAGAGAGCTGCAATTCTTCATAAAGCTCATGAAGAACTAGGACACAAAGGTGTTCAAGCAACTTTTGAGACCATTCGTTACCGTTTTTATTGGCCTCATTTGTACACGGACGTTAAACATCATGTACAGTCTTGTCATGATTGTCAAGTAAGAAGTGTAAAGAAAATGCACATCCCCATTACTGTTTCTACCCCTGCGACTATATTTGTCAAGATCTATGTGGATATTATGAAGATGCCTTCAGCTGCAGGCCACAAAAATCTTGTACTCGCTAGGGACGATTTATCCCGCTATGTTGAAGGAAGAGCATTACGAAACCCATCTGCTAAAGCTATGGCAAAGTTTTTCTGGGAAGATTTGTATTGCAGATATGGAGCCATTGGTCAAGTAGTGACTGACAATGGACCCGAAGTTAGAGGAGCATTTGAACAACTCCTCATGCGTGTTGATATTCCCCATGTCCAGATTTCCCCTTACAATTCCCAAGCTAATGGAGTTGTTGAAAGAGGGCATTTCAATATCAGAGAAGCTATAGTAAAAAGTTGTGGAAAGAATATTGCAAAATGGCCTGAGAAAGTAAGGCAGGCATTGTTTGCAGAAAACATAACCACCAGTCGTGTGACTGGATGGTCCCCCTTCTATTTGTTACATGGAGTTCATCCCGTTCTAACCATTTGACCTAACAGAAGCAACCTTCATGGTAGAAGGATTCCATGCTAATATGAATCCAGCAGATTTCTTATCCCTACGTATCCGCCAGATTGAAAGGCGGCAGGAAGACTTAGACCGTGCTGCAAAGACCTTGAAAAAGGCCCGGTTCAAGTCTAAAGCTCAATTTGAACACAAGTTTCGTCTACGAATGCATCGCGAAGCTTTCCAAAAAGGAGACTTAGTCCTTGTACGCAATACAAGGATTGAGAAAGAACTCAATCGCAAAACCAAACCCCGTTATCTAGGCCCTTTTGTTGTAGAAAGACAAACCAAGGGTGGATCTTATGTCTTAAGAGAAATGAATGGTGTCTTATCTAAACGTGGTGTAGCTGCATTTAGACTCGTACCATATATCTCTAGAGATTTATCATTATTACCATCACTAGCAGATCCCCTTGAAGAGGAAGATGATGACATATGCCTGTCAAGTGCCAATGTATCAACAGAAGATGAGTCAGTCATAGAAAGTGATTGACTTATTTCAACCCATCCCACCCACCCATATTCTATGGACATGCATCATATAGTACTTATGTTTGCATGAACTTAGAGAAATATGACTGCTTAACAAAAAAGATCTGTGAGCATGGACCTTATCAGAAGATAAGCTTACATGATCATGGAGCCAAAAATCTATATATTTTAACAAGGTACTTGACAGCTTCTTCCTTACCCACATTTGGTGCCCATATCCCATTTCATTATTTTATGTATTCACCACTATTATGCATGATTGAGCACACAACTGGGGACAGTTGTGATTTCACTGCCCCGCGGATGTCCTGCATGATTTGGGAATCATGCATGGACATGACTACTAGGTATCCCCCTAAAAGACAAAGTCTGTTAGCTTAGTCCTCAGACTAGTCAACCCATACCTTGGTATCAAACCTTGGTCCAATAGTTTCAGTTTTCCCTCAGTGATTCATGAATCCACCATGTTTTGAAGAAAAGTCATATGTGAGATGGGAATCACATAATGACCTAGTTGATATGAGAAGCAAAATGAAGGTTAATGTATTGCCTTTCATTTGGCTTATTCACTTTGGCTAGAGAAACCCATAGAGAAAAGTTCAAAGCCTAACAAAAACCTATCTAAAAAGCCCGCGTATTGTGTACTATTATTTGTTCCATTATTTCTGAGTTGTTTTCTCTAGTGTTTCTTTACTTTACTTTTCTATTAGGATGCTCTGACTAATCAGATGCTTCATAAAATTGTACCTACAGGGTATGATGTCATAATGATGTCATAGGACTTCACCTACACTCCTGCAGGTATTTTGGTTGAAAGATATGATATCATAGTGATGTCATAATGATGTCATGTTCCATGGAATTTGCTAGAACATTCCAATGACTCATAATGACTCATAGTGACTCATAGTGACTCAGAATGATGTCATTATCCCACCATGAATATTCTGGAATGTTCTTTTGCACCTGCTAGAACATTCTGCTCCAGTTTTTGGAATATTCTTCCCACATTCTGAAGTCATTACATCACCTTTTTACTTACATAATATTCCCACACAAAATGTATATAAGGAGAGCCCATTCTCCCCCAAAAAAATAGATCTCCCACTTGTTGCATTCAAGAACTCCCACTTGAGCAAATTGAACTCTCACCTAAGAAGCTTCAGTCTGAACAAATTGCTGCTTACAAAGCCCATTTCCTTTGTAAGAACTGTCCAGACAAGTGCAGGGAAAGTGTTTCCCTTGAGATTACATAAGTTTCTCGCGATAGAAACCCAGTTTTGTGAGACCAGTGTTCTCACCACGTAGTGTTTACTGACCAACACGAGCTTTGGTCACCGTTGTTATTTGTGAGACCAGCGTTCTCACCAGGTATTTGTATACTGACCAACACGAGCTTTGGTCATTGCTGTTATTTGTCATTGTTTTTTTATTTGTCATTGTTGTTATTTGTGAGACCAGCGTTCTCACCAGGTATTTGTATACTGACCAACACGAGCTTTGGTCATTGCTGTTATTTGTCATTGTTTTTTTATTTGTCATTGTTGTTATTTGTGAGACCAGCGTTCTCACCAGGTATTTGCATATTGACCAACACGAGCTTTGGTCCACGTAGTCACATTTGAGACCAGCTTCTCAACAGTTAACCGTATATTCAGGAAACCAGTTCAAGTGTCTAGACGGTATATCCTAGACAATCCCATAGTTTCAATCAGAGATAATAAAGCTCCGGCTAAGTTAATCTGACTGATTGGTTTAGCGAGCCTCCCAAGAACTCACACGTTATCTACCACGAAAGAAGAAAAGTCGTAGACCGTGTTAATCGAGGACTGGCAAGAAGTCTTATCCAGTGTAATTGTGGTGTCATTACATTCTTACACGTATTTATATAAGACCCTCGGTTATTAAGACAGCGGGAGGCGCTCATTGCTGACTCATACTTAGATCTGAATATTTTAGGTGAGACAAACAGTGTTCAACTTTCGCGCCACAACAAGTTTTGCCAGTCGCTCATGGGGAGTTGTCCTCCAACATTTCGGCTATAGTATGATGACTAATGTATGGTTTTATTTGTATTGTGGCTCTAGGATGAGAGGACTTCTCCCCATGGGTGGCTGGGTAGGAGTCTGCTAAAAACACAGCTTTTCCAACTTAATAGGCTTTTGCAAAAGTAAATCCAGGGTGTGCTTAAATTCACAAGTCCAGGTAACCAAAAAGCAGATTAAGCGCAATAAGTAATAAACAGTAGTACTACTAGCAAGAGTCATATACTATGTTGTTTAAGAGTCGTGTACTATATTGTCCGAAAAAAGAAATTGTCAGTAGATGCCGATTATCAAGTATCTTGAACTCGAGACTGAAACACCAATGTTCACTGTTCCGGGTGTGTGCAATGTAGTCACCTCAATCCTACCATTACAGTCGTGTTCATTGGCATCTCATTGTCTATTGATGTCGATGGCCTTCATCAGACTTTTGCATGGTCGCATTTTGAATCTGATGTTTATAACCCATTGCAGTACCCTTCGTCATTTTGCAGCAGCCCGTGTTGATCTGTTGCCCACAGCTGCTTCCTCAGTGGGATTGAGACAAAATAATGACCTTCTGTGGTTTCATTACAAGGATGCCTGCTCCTGTTTTGGTGTCTATTGCACAGGCTTTTGTTCCTCGCAAAACTTCCTGCCGCACCACTATTGCAGTCATCTTGGCTGATTTCTTCAATTGGCGCACCAAGCTTGAGCGCTCTGAGTGCTGAGCTCTTGTCCACACAATCATTTAATGTCTCATTGCCTATTGGTTGTATCCCATTGCTGCACATTTCTGTCATGTGTACAGTGAACAGGTTGCCTCTGCTCTACGCTGACCACCGTCTCTCACCGCTTTTCTTGATGTAGAAGCCAGGATATGTGAAGCTTCTACTTCTTTGGATATGCCATAGCTAACCTTGCCTTTGGCTGATTTGTCCCGTGTCCTTCGCGCTCTGAACCAGCCCAACATAGTCTTTTGTGTTTGTCAGCAGCCTGAATGTGCTTGTTCTTTGATAGATACCTGAACTCATCGCAAGTCATGCAATGGGCTTGCTAGTGCTAGCCCTGGGCATGTTTGGCTTGCTTCCATTCCTCAGTATCTCCGAGGTGCAACAGCAGGATAACTGACAACTACTACCTGCAGTCATCAGATCTCTTAACTTAATCTCTCCAAGTTCTTTTCTTCGAATAACACTAGACACTAAGAGAGGCACTGGCAAGCTGGTCACTCTTCCGGTTTATGTCCAACTTCGGGATCAAGTTCGGTTCATTGAGGCATCTGAGATCTCATTGCCAATAGTTCAAGGCTGCAAGGTCATTTTCTCAAGAGTAGTACTCAATTGATTAAACGTCTCCGACAACTTGAACTTATGGTTGTGCATGCTTTGTACCTCTTGACTTCACTGATTGATCAATCTGGTGTTAACATTGTTAGGAAACATCTGGACTCTGGTCACGGATGTGACTTGTACATGTGATTGATCGTACCTGTGAAAGTAATGCAATTCATTTGCGATTCATGACTTCTTTGTTCCCAGTGGAAATGAACGTTTGTATGACCCCCCAGTTTGGCCGTCACTGTGGTACAAGGGTAACTTGATTGTCTTTTCTTTTCTTTAGCTACAGCCTATCTACTGGGATATTAATACATTGAAACTGGACTATTGCAACGATGCCGTGGACAGAGCAAGAGGACACTATAGTGATGTTGAACTGTGAGAGAGGAGCTCATGATCACAGCATGGTCCAGGGTTTCAAAGAGAATTGTTTAGGGCTGCTCAATAAGTATTCCATATTGTTCGAGAACCCCGTCAGCAGAGGCACTCAAATGGAATGATCCATACTCGAGTACCAAAGCCTTGGGCTCAAGTCGAGCGCGCATCAACGTGAATTGCTTCCATGAGATAAAATGCTCCATATGTAGATACCAGATGACTTTCCATAGGCTTGAAAATGTTGATTAGAATATCAATTATGGCCTCATTATAGGCAGGTGAATTGCAATATTGCCACTAGGCTATCGTTTAATCTATTGAGGTCAATAGACCCTGCAGATGAAAATTTCCGACTGCCTTCCATTTTATCCTACTAATGCCAGACATAATCAGCCTTGCTTGACGTGCGTGGCATGCAATGTAGCAGGTCGCACAGTGATACCAAGGTGTGTTTTCAACCTTTCGCCAATGTCTTGGACTTTCTCCCACATCACAGGGTGTTGATGCAAGTATTTGGAAGCAGGTCGGCAAAGATATAAATGATGAGGGTGCTGAGTGGAGATGTGGTCTTATCGTGATACTTCAATTCCAGCAATGATAACAGCAGCTAGGACCTGAGGTCCATTCTTCGTCATCATTGGAAATGTCTGCCTCATCAGCATTGATAAACTCATACTGGAATACAAGATTGTCTATTGACTTGGACTATTATGGTACACACAATCAGCAGCCCCCAGAAGTCGGCACTTTCACAAAACTCGTGTTTCCAGCTACCTAAACACAAAATTCTTTACATAGACATCATTCTCTCTCTAACACAACTCAATACAAGGTCAAACGAATACATTTGAAGCAGAATTGAATGAGATAGCTGAAAGTGCCAAAGTCACGCAGAAATGTCACCTGCCGATATATGCCGTGATGGAGTTTTAATACTGCACACACCAGTGCCAACTGGTGCTATGCTGCTGGTCATGGGGCTGATCTGTGTTCACAAGTCTATCAGCGGTAGACACGAGCTTCGCCGGACCCTACATATGAGTCATGCATTCAAGCTGCAATTCAGGGAATTGCAAATGGGCTATACGTGATATCAAGTTGAAGATGTTTGATGCACTCTCAACACTCTGGCACAAGGATGATTTTATCACACTTGCTGGCACTCTCAAGATTCCAAGAGACGGAACGGTTGAGGAACTCAGGACTAGAATCAAAGAGTTTCTTGCTGATGCCGCAAATCAGCACTTTGCGGACAATCCACATTTTGCTGCACTCTTCCAGACAGGAAAAATGCATTCAAAGAATAAGAATTTAGCCACTGTGTCATTGACAGGACAGGCTAGTAGTGGCGCCTCACAAGACAATGACACTACCTCATCCAACACTTCCGGTACTCATTTTTTCACCCCACCTGCCAGTGCACATTCTTTTAATCCATATTATCCTCCACACTTTACTAACCAGCCATATTTTCATCAATTCTATGCTAATCCAGCTCTCCGCACACCATCTTACTCTACAACACAACATAATAATTCATCCGGCGGTCCCATTGCATCATCATCAAACTTAGACAGACAACCTAAGCATCCTTACAACACACACAGTCTCCCTACACATCCCCCTCAATTCTACAACTACGGCACTAATCATGGTCACCCTTGTACTTAGATTCTACTAGTATATACTGTACTTGCTTGCTCACACTGAATACTAACTCACTTCCTTGCACTCCTGCTTGACTGCTGAGCTGACTTTGAAACTGGCTCAGTGACATGTCATGACTTACTGTGACATTTGTCAGAAATTTCCTATTCGGGTTTCATGGCCTTGCAATGCGTTGCAAGGATCCAATGACAAATCCGGGTCCCAACAAGTTGCAATAAAAGAGTGTCACATTACAATTTATCTTACAATTTGGTTGCAATCATGCATTTCAATGAAGATTTCAACCGAAATGGCAATTTTGGCCGTCAGCTGCAACAATTGAAGCTGATTTCATTGCAGCTCGAGATCTGGGTCTCAAGGACGACCTAAGTTTGTCTCAATAAACATATTTCAGTTTCAAGTCAATTCAAACATTATTCAAACCAAAAGAAATCATATTATAATGAGGACCAATCCAACTAAATACTACTGTAACTGTAAATGTTCTAGTTTTTTCTCTGAGATCATGTTTCCCGCTGCTCCACTGACGAAGAGATAGCTGCTAGCCCACCCCTCTTTCCCTGACCCCATCAACCCCAACCCTGCTTACTATTAGAGGATGATTCAGAGGCAGCCGTATTGCCAGGTACATCAAGACTTGTAGTGATGTCTGAATCTGGTCCAGGAGTAATATTGGTAACAGTGGTAGGCACAATGGACGGAGGAGATTCATTAGCTGCGAGCGAAACTGGTCCAGGTCAAGGAACAGCAGGGAGTGCCATAGAAATGGCATTGAGAGCATTAGGAACCAGGGTGACATTGGTCTGGGCAGTACGAGGTGCCTCTCTAGTGGTTATGGTAGGGGTGGTTGGGACAGGTGAAGCATTGACAATGGGGGTGGTAGATTCTGGTACAGCGAGGACAGAGGGTCCAGGTGCAGTGGGAGCAGTTGTTGGTAAAATGGGGGTGATCAGAGGAGGGTGGTGATTATCATCAGTAGTCGAAGAGTCTGAATCAGATTTGTCTTTGTGTCCAGCATTGGCAAGGGCCAAGCGCATTAGATCAGATGTGAAATCCTCATCTTCGGCTTCTGGAGTCACTATGTTGGAAGATGATGATGACTGCCAGACGTGATGATCGATTTTTTGGCAGATCAAGAGGATGCGGGGCTCTTCCCAAAGTGTCACCCACAGCTGCTTGTAGGCTGTGAACATCGATGCATAAGGTAGCTGAGATTTTGCGCCAACGCTGTCTTTGGTGAATGAAGTATTGGGGGACAGAATGAGGATCAACTAAGAATTGTTAGACACTCAGGATTGATCAAAGTGAAAGGAAACAACTTACTGCAACCCAACCCCAGGCAAGAAGACCAGGGGTGGATGAAGTTATGCCCCATTTTCAAGCATTACACTTAGCATGAGGCCACCCAACAATATCCAGCGAATTCTTTCCGAACATTATAATCCTAATTGCCTAGGTAAATTTGGACCAGAAGACATATTAAGGACAGATTCAGGTAGTGATAAAAATAAATACCTTTGCGAGTGACTCTCAATTTCCAAAAACTGTGGACATTGTAGGGTCCATTTCCTGCCTCGTAAACAAGACGGGAGGGAACTTTGATGACGATGAATGAGTACTAGTGATACCAAGCATCCTCTGAATTTTGGGAATGGTATCTCATTTCACAAAACTAGTATCAAAGTATGATGGATCGAGACCGAAAATTCGACCTGCCATTACCCTTAACTTGCTGATTTCACTCAAGCATCCACCTTCAAGGTGGTGGTCCAGCTGCAGTACATATTAATAATCATTAAATGCTGGGTTACACAACAGACTGACGTACCAACAATTTGAAATGAGAAGTAGGTATGAACCGATGGAGATGATCTGGGAGAAACATGCATAGTTCTGTCACAAGACAGAGTTCTTCTGCACTCTTGCTGGCATAGTGACTCTTACAGAGGATTGCAGGTGGAGGATTCAGGACAGGAATTTTGAGGATATGATGATCAGGCGGGAACATCTCCACAACAATTCCATACTTGTGGGAAAAAGCCAAGAGCTCAACATCAAAAGCCTTTAGCTCATCTGGAACTTAGGTGCTTGAACGCTAGCATTGGTTGGACAATAAAGTCTTGTTCTTCTTGCCCAAAGTATGATTGCTGTTCTTAAGCGCCTGGTTTTCTAATTGCAAGCACCGAACAATCTTGAGACGTGATAATCAGTATATTAGATAGTCACAGGCATAGCATGACCATAATACCTTGATGTCCCTATGCTGCTGTTGCCTGCGACTGTTGGAGACAGATGGCTGATTCAGACTATCAGTTGACGAGATACCTGCTGCAACAGATGGAACGTCTGATTCATCAGAATAGTCCAATTCAGACCCATCAGATGGAATGTGATGGTGAGCCTGCTGGGGCATGATGAGAAAGATATGTGCTGGCAGTCATGGGGAATTTACAGGATGGGGAAGGGACAATTTATAGGTGAAATCTGCCGCATATTGACAATTGGGCAGCATCGGGACAAGATGAAACCCACGGAACATTGAATGGTGCGATATAGCATAGTATAGCACTAACAATCAAATGAATCAGCCTCATGGCTTGACAGGAGGCACAAAAAATATGATACAACTTACCTGTGATTCAGATTTGACCATCCAGTCTAAGATTCAGACTGCAGCTGGTGCCGAAGGAGGATTCAGAATATATTAAGCATGCAGGGAAACGAGGGACACACTCCAAAAGCATGCAATATTAGTTGAAGCAGTTTGGGGAATAGGTCGTTGAGCATAATGTGAATTGTTTAGTAAGTGGCGCGGGAAGGGTCCAGGTTCAGTCTGGTCTATTGGGTCCACGTTGTCGGTGTTATGAACTAGGATAGTTCTGACAGTAGCTACTCGATAAGAGTATTTGGCTAAGGTCAAGTCAAGGCTCTGGCGTATACCACAGTTCGGTGGTTCACTAAGACAAGACAAGGAGAGTGTCCTCAACTTGAATCAAGTTCAGACGACTTAAGATTGGAGATCTTAAGCGAAGGAAGTTCCAGGTAAAACCTAGTAAGATTAAAGTAAAGAACTACATAGTACAAAGTGAGTTTATATAGTGAATGATAACTGCTTTAGGGCCGGTACGATGAAGTCAGAACGAGTCAGAGATAACAAGAATAGATCATCTAGCGATGGCATGATGTGATCGTGATGTAATACAGCTGATGATAAGAGATGAGTCTAGCGACGGCTGTAATAGCGATCGTGACGTAATACAATGTAAGAAGAGAAAATGAATAGGGGTGTACGTAGACTGTAACATTACCCCGTTTTTATCGTTGAAGTCACTGATTTCAACAATCCAAGTTATAGTAAGTGTCATAGTTGTCGTTGTCTCCCGCACATTGGGAGAAGAGCTTCTCGTCTTCTTCGACGGATGTTCGCTCTGTTTCAGCGTCTTTATCAGCTTCCCATCTAGAAAGGGCCTCGTAGAAACCCTTGTCTGTCCAGACCAATGGTATCACCGGTTCTCCTTTGAGATCTTTACAAAAGACCGATAGATGTCCTGGCGCTAAGTTGCGACATACTCGACAATAGTATGTAGGACAGTTCTTGTGACGATGGCCCATAAGACCACAATTATGACAAAGGAAATTATTGCCGGGTTCAGTTTTCACGATGGTGATGGAGGAGGACTGTGGTGGTGGGGATGGGGTTTTGGAGCGCATGGCTCGGTTTCGGGTGGTAGGGGATACAGAATGTTCTCGTTTGACCTTGGAAGGTTGGCGGGTAGGGTATCTGCGGATTGTGGTGGTCGTTGGGGTAAGTGTAATAGGAGTTGATATTACAGGTACAGCAGGAGGAACGAGAATGCTAGTCGTATGCTCAACGGGAGTTGATATCTTGACCGGAGGTGGAATGGGAATTATGATATGGGGGGATGGGGGTCTAGCGATTGGGTGGAGTGCAATTCGTTCAGTGACGATGTGGATAGCCTCTCGAATAATCTCTTTAGTAGTAGCAGGCATGAGATGCACTGCAGTATTGCAAATATGTATGTGAAGGTGACGGAAGATGGTCTGATGACGGGGGTCATTGATGAGTCCGGCAGTACGGCCGACGAGATTGGCGGCATGGATAATGTTAATGAGAAGTGCGCTGGATAGAGCTCCTCATTCAGCGAGAAGACGATCTATATCGATGGTGTATTGCTCAGAGGTGAGAGCGGATTCAAATAAGGTGTTGGTTTCGATATCGTCAAGGATATCGAAATAGTTGGAGTTAACCGATTCGTTGGTTAGTGTGGTAGCGGAGAATGTTGGGGAAAGTACTGGGGATGAAAGATTTTGAGCGGCAGTGGTCATAGCAGCAGAGATTTCTTGGACGCGTAAGAGAAGAAGTTGAAGTTGTTCGATTGAAGAAGGCATGATTTCGATGGGGTTCTTATAATCAATGGGTTTTCTTATAAGTAGCGAGGATAATTGAGGTGTTGCCTAGGTTCTCTTCTGGAATCCATTTGTTGCTGGCAGAGGCATATCCTTTCCAAGATATGAGATAGCGCCTTCATTTACCCATGCCTTTGTGCAATAGGATCGCTTCAACTTCATATTCTTCTTCGTTATCTATGATGTCAGGTGGTGGATCGTGGAAATTCAGACTGTGGATTTCAGTTTCGTGATAGGATGATAGTTTGGAAGCATGGAATGTGGGGTGAACCTTCCATTGTGCTGGGGGTTGGAGTGTGAACGTGATAGGGGAGAGTACGGCTTTCACGGTAAAAGGTCCATATCGTTTTGGGGCGAGTTTTCGTGATGGTAACTGTGTGATGAGATTCTTCCCCGATAACCAAACCTTATCTCCAACTTTCCATGGTTGGTACTTCTTTCCATATGATCGTGCGGCCATTCGCTGCATTGCGAGATTATGACAAGAGATGGCTTCTTCGTGTATCTTCTGAAGAAGGCGGAGCTGTTCTTCTGTGGCTGGAACGGTGGAGTCAGGGAGTACATGAGGGAGAGCCCGTGGCTCATATCCCATCATAAGGAAGAATGGGGATGCATTGCGAGAGTCGTGTTTATGGTGATTGTGGACGAATTCGGACATGGGGAGATGTTCAACCCATTCTTCTGGGTTATTGCGGCAATAGATTCGGAGGTAGGTTTCTAGTTCTTGATTTAGACGTTTGGTTTGGCCATCCGTTTGTGGATGATAAGCAGTGGAAGCAGCGATGTCGTATTTCAAAAGCTTAGCAAGGGCTTTAGAGAATTTGGATATGAATTGTGGTCCTCGATCTGAGATTACCTTCTCATGGAGTCCAAAGCAGCAGTAGACGTATTTGAAAAACTTCTTTGCTACACCTTCTGAGGTGATGGTTTTCGTACAAGGAATGAGAATTACCCCCTTCATAAGACCATGGTCTACCACGACCATGATAGAATCAAAACCGTTGCATGGTGGCAAATCAGTGATGAGGTTGACGGAGACTTGGGAAAAGGGTGTAGAGACCGAAGAAGGGATAGGAACAAGCGGAGGAGTTGTAGGGTGGGTATCTGATTTCATTTGCTGACAAAGGGCGCAACCCTCAATGTATTTTCAGATATAAGTTCCCATTGAGGGCCACCAAAAGTCGCGTTTAACCAGTTCTCTGGTTTTAAAGTGACCAGGGTGTCCTGCTGTGGCATGATCATGGGTTCGTTCTAAAATAGAGTGTCGTCTGGCTGGTCGGACGTAGGCATGATCTTTATAGAACAAGACGTCATCCTTAATCATCCAATCAGAGAGAGCTGATTTTATGGGAGGAAGACAAAGGCCATTTAAAGCGTCAGAGGCGGCTTGGAAGATGGGGTCGGTGTCATCAGGGTCAGGATTTGCAAGAGTAGTCATGAGCTCTTGGTCGAGAAGTCGGACAAACATGGAATCAGGGAGGAGTGTCATGTCTTCATTATCGACGGTATCTGGCGCATGATCAGGTCGTCAAGATAAGGCATCTGGTGTGGTGAATTTGGTTCCTGGTACATGATGGAGTTCAATGTCATAACAGGAAAGAAGGAGTTGCCATCTGGCTTGATGACGGGTTAACTTCTGTGTGGTGCGGAAATAGAGGAGGTTCTTGTGATTGGTGAATATGACAACCGGATGAGGATTTCCTTCTAGATAATGGCGCCATTCTTGAAGAGCGCAGATCACAGCGAGGAGTTCTCGGTCAAAGATCTGATAATTCCGTTCTGCAGGGTTTAGGGATTGATAAAGATAACCGCAAGGATGATATACACCGTTTTCGTCAGTCTGAAGTAGGACTGCGCCAGTGGCAACTAAGGAGGCATCGGTGGCAACTGCGAATTGTTGTGACGGGTCAGGATTACGGAGGGACTGGTTGCTTCAGAAAACATTCTTTAAGTGTTGTAAATGCGTCTTGACAGGGTGTGGACCAAAGGAATATGTTATCCTTCTTTGTAAGATCGATAAGAGGTCGTGCGATATCAGAATAATGGGGAATGAAGTTTCGATAGAAGTTACAGAAGCCAAGGAATGATCTGGTTTCTTTAACGGTAGACGGGGTTGGCCAATCGTGGATTCCATCGGTTTTGGCAACATCCATAGTGATGCATCCTGGGCGAATGATCATACCAAGATATTCGACCTCTTGTGCGTCAAAGGTACATTTCTCCAGTTTCAAGAAAAGCTTTTCTTCGCGGATTCTGATCAAGATACAATGGGTGCACTCATGGTGTTCATCAAGGTTATTTGAGAAGATGAGGATATCGTCCATATAGATTACCAACCATCCTTCGTTAATCTCTTGTTGGAACGTGCGATTCATATAGGCTTGGAATGTGGCCGGGGAATTGCAAAGTCCAAAGAACATGATGTTTGGCTTGTAGAGTCCAAACTCTGTGGTGAATGCGGCTTTCCATCTATCATTGGGGTGGATACGGATATTGTTGTAACCAGAGCGGACATCCATTTTGGTGAAATACTTTGCTCTGTGCAATCGTGCGACAAGGGATAAGGGAAGTGGTAGCGGATAAGCATTCTTGATCATCCAATCATTGATGTATCGATAATCTTGACAGGGTCGAAGGTCTCCGCTCTTCTTTCCTACAAAGAAGAAACCGCTGGCTTGTGGCGACTTGGACTCTGAGATAAAACCTTTCTTTACGTTTTCATCAATAAATGCTTTGACAGCGGTCCGTTCAGCAATTGAGAGGGGATGGGTTTTTCGACGTTTTGGGGATGAATCCGGGTTTTCGTTTTTGATGTGGTGGTCAATACCAAGTCGTTCAGGGGGGAGTTGGTTAAGACCATCTTTAGCGAAGATGTCTGTGAAGTCATGTAGATAGGAGGGTACGAGTTCTTCGAAAGTTTTCTTCTTCTGTTCTAAGCCGGCAGCTAGAGCGAACTGCTGAGCTTTGTTACTGACTTTCGCATATTCTGTAGGCCATGGCAGGGGTTTTAACCGTGGGTTTCTGTTCTGAGTGACTGGTTCCGTCGGAAGTTAAGGGTATGTCCATAGTGGTATTTGAAATTACCCAGAGTTCTGATGCGTTGGAGGAATATTCTACCAAGAATTCGTCATCATCTAGATCGTACATAGAGATTTCTCGCACTGGTGTGGCAAAGTTCTCTTGTGTCCAGATGTCTTCCTTAGTATCAAAGGTTTCGTCGTCATCATCAGGGATGGGGAGTAGATCGGGGATAGGAAGGACGGGTGGTGCTTCTTCGTCAATAATTTCTTCAATAGTCGCTTTTGGATAAACAACGGGGGTTTTCAATGGCTAGTTCCGCTTTTCTAAGTTTGGATTGCTTCCAGGTTCGATCGATAGGTTCTTGTCGAAATAGAGGCGAAAGACCATTCCTCTTTCTCTCTTTGTCGACTTCCTCTTCTACTTGGTCACTTTTCTTAGTGCGTGAGAGGATAAGTGTTTCTGCTGCCCAATCAATGATGGGGTTCATAGCGCGTAGCCAGGGAATTCTGAGAAGGATTTGATCTCTTCTCCCGAGGCGTGTGACAATAAATTTTCCGATCATGGATCGTCCATCTATCTTGATGGTAAGAAACACAATATCTGCGTATAGCTCCGCTTTTGGAATAGCTTCCATCGGCGGTAGTAACCTTGAAGGGTTTACTGAGGAGGTGGGTTCTGATTCGGTGTTGTTTGACGAAGTCTTCGGAGATAAAGGTTCCGGCTTGCTCCAGAGTCAATAACTGCAGTAGTTTCAACGGTTTTCAGACGAGGTTTCGAGATGAGGGAAATAGGAACACAAAGTTCTTTTCATTCTCCAACCTTTCATACAAGTCTTATAGGTCCATCGGAAGATACTGACATTGATCCAGCTCCCATATCAAAAATCCTCGTTAAGACGACAGACTTCTGCTTTCTTCTTCTTCTTCATCATCGCTTTCTACTTCTTTGCGAATATCAGGGTTTTTCCTCTCTTCTTGTCAGGGCACTTGCGGGCGATGTGTCCGACCTGACCGCAGGTGAAACACTTCCCTTTCCTGAAATATTCATTGCGTTCTTCTTCATTCAAGCGATCTACTTCCATAGTGTTTGGGTTGTGGTTCCGATTGAAGGATGGTTTCAGTACGTAGCACTGTCTGGATGTTTAGTGATGTTACAGCGGTTGTTGTGCACGGCTGCGCCTCGTTGCCAGTTACTGTCTAGCCGGATGGCTGCGGTTACATATTTATCGAAATCGTCAGGGATGGTTTCCATTTGGCATATGGAGTTTACGAGTCCTCCTTTCAGTACGTCATTGAAGAACATAATCAGGACTTGGGATTCCTTAATACAGGCTAGCGATGCTAGTGTTTTGAATTCAGCGATATAGGTTGTCAAGTCATTCCCTTGTCTCAGGGTTCTTAACCTGTTTATGGCGACCACCTTAGCATCGGCTGGAGCGAATGCTTCTTTGAAGTTCTTCTAGAAGTCGGTGAAGGTTCTGTACTTCGGGGTAGAATGAGAATTAGATTCCACATAAAACATTGTAGCCCATCCTCCTGTGCTGCCTTCAGTCATATAAGCGAGCGTGGTGACAACTTTCTTTTCATCGGAGTCATGAATCGAAGCATTAACGGTGAAGTATGCTTTCACCGAATATAACCATCTGAGGGCCTGGTCAGGGCTTCCGTTGTAGTGTGTAGGTGCACCTGCTTTCAGTTTGGAAGAGGTAGAGGACGACATCCTGAAGTTAGGGTTGGCTGTTAGGTTTCGGGGAGGGTTGTTCTACTGGGAATTCGTCGGATGAAGTCGAGGATTGGTTATCTGGTTCTGTGGTTACAGGGGACGGTGTACGTCTCTCTCTGTCGTCTGGTTCTTCTACAGGGGACGGTGTGCGTCTCTCTCTGTTATCTTCTGTATCTGGACCAGTGGCCTCGTGATACTCTTCTGGGGAATCGGGTTCATTAGGATCGCATTCCCACCAATACTTTCTGACCCAAGTGGTCGTCTTTGCTAATCAGCAATCTGGGCCTGCCGTGATGGAGAGGTTTGAAGGGTACTTTAATCTTTTGTTACGAACTAGGATAGTTCCGACAGTAGCTACTCGATAAGAGTATTTGGCTAAGGTCAAGTCAAGGCTCTGGCGTATACCACAGTTCGGTGGTTCACTAAGACAAGACAAGGAGAGTGTCCTCGACTTGAATCAAGTTCAGACGACTTAAGATTGGAGATCTTAAGCGAAGGAAGTTCCAGGTAAAACCTAGTAAGATTAAAGTAAAGAACTACATAGTACAAAGCGAGTTTATATAGTGAATGATAACTGCTTTAGGGCCGGTACGATGAAGTCAGAACGAGTCAGAGATAACAAGAATAGAGATGAAGTCAGGACGAGTCAGAGATAACAAGAATAGATCATCTAGCGACGACATGATGTGATCGTGATGTAATACAGCTGATGATAAGAGATGAGTCTAGCGACGGCTGTAATAGCGATCGTGACGTAATACAATGTAAGAAGAGAAAATGAATAGGGGCGTACGTAGACTGTAACAGTCGGTTCTCATCAATATTAGTGCCAATGATTCATTATATAATAGAAGTGTTGTGGAGAGGTTGCAGCTGTCGGTTCATGATTCATCCTTGAGGTGTCGTCTCAATGCTTGGGGCTTTGTTGGGACCAATGGACTTGGCGAAAACACAATGTCAGCTTATTAATAATATTACACAATAATACTGCCTACTTGCATCCAACAAATTGACATATTAACCATGTGTTCCTCCAGCATTCGAGTCTTCATCAATGGAATTTGTTTTTTTCAAAGAGCTAGAAGGGATTCAGACACCATCAGACAGGCAGAAGCTTTAATTACTCACTGTTCATCTGAATCAGCATCTGTGTACTTATTAATAGTTCGACACACAATAATGATAACATATCTAAAACAAACAGATGCAGAGGTTAGTGTGATGAACATAATGGGCGTGTGGTCCAGGGGCATGACCAAGGTGTCATCACCTGTCAGAGGTTCCAGCAGCCTTAGGCAACATTGGAGGGTGCATGAATTGAGTGTAAGGACTGAAGAAAGGGAAATTCATGCTGCTATGCCGCAAAGACGAAGACGTACCTGTGCTCGTTACCTGGACTGTTCCCTTGGAACACAGTGTAAGGACTGAAGAAAGGGAAATCCATGCTGCTATGCTGTGAAGATAAAGATGTACCTGTGCTCATGCACCAGAGCCTGTTCCATAGGAGGAGTAATAAGAAACTGCACTGCTAGGCGGCTCTAACACACTGTCAGTGCTCATACAATGGTGCTTGGCAGTATGCCCAGTCATGTTGGAGTGTATCAGACTGGAGAGACAGTCAGCATAATAAGATGGATCAAATGAAATGCATGACAAACCAGTCAAGAATTCCTGCTCGATAGCAGCATCCTGTGTAATGGTACCCTTGAAAGTCTCAGGGTGAAGGGGGTGGCCAAGGAGCAAGCAAGCAAGATCAGTGTGCATACCCTCATCACGGCTGATGAGCTCATTAGAGAACCTAAGATCAGGCATGAGACTGTGCTTCTTGAGCCAGAAGATGGATGCAAAGGAACCGGAGAAGATGCCTTCAATGGCAGTGAAGGCGACCAAGCACTCACCAAAGGTGGAACATCATCAGATATCTTGAGTGCCCCGGTCCAGCCTTGTGCTTGATGCAAGGAATAGTTTCCATGGCATCAAAGAGGTATTTGCGCTGGGTGGTCCAGGAATCCTTGATGTAAGAAGTGAGTAGGTCTCGGAGTGAATGTTCTCCATCATGATTTGGAAGCTGTAGAAGCACCAGGTTTCCGCAGCCTGGACCTCATTAGAGAAATGTTTAACAAAGTTTTCATTAACAATACCGTCAGTCCAGGATGCAGCGAAAAGGTGAGGATGTGTGAAACAAAGTGACATTCATTGTCATTAAGATGGTTTGTCCAGTCATGGATGTCCTTTGAGAGGTCCATCTCCTCGGCAGTCCAGAATGATGCCTCGGCTTTCTTGTATATTTGCCATATCTGGTGAATTGTTAGAACAAGGTCAACATGACCATATTAGACAGTCTAAGTAACAAACCTCGGGGTATTGAATGGGGGAAAAGAACGAAACACTTGGATTCTTTAAACAAAGGCTCTTTGCCTGAAATGAAAAAGTCAAGTTGAGGATGAATTCACAAATGAAATTAATACGCCACTGTCAATGACTTTCAGGAAGGTCAATTTCACCGACAAACTTCTTGCAAAGCTTTCAAGGTCTTCCTCCGTGTTCTGAGATTCTGGCAAGACTGAACACTTGCGATCATTGATGAAAACAGGAAGGCTATCCTTGTCATCTGATGGCTTTGAATTGTCAATGGTTAGTCTAAGGAGATATTTGCCAGGGCTGCAGCGGCCTAATGATTCAAGACACGTTAGCTAGAGCAATTTGCATGGTTAACTTTAAAATGCATGAGCCTTCTTGCTTGGTGTTGGAGCAGGGGATAATACATGAACTGGTGCAAGAGTGGAAGCCATTGAAGGGATAGGATGGTATGTAGTAAGATGAAGATATCACAAGAGATGGATGTCTAGGTTGAGAAGCAAAAGAACCAACCAAGGTTCCAATATGGCTAAGGGAAATTCCGACGAAGTAAAGAGATGAGGAGCTCCTTCGCTAATATATTTGGTGTGTATGTAATAATGATAGGGACAGAGAGAGAGGATTCAGAGGGAGAGGGGATACTGACAGCATGATGGGGAGACAAGCAAGAGGGAGTGTAATAAGTATGAGAGGTGTGAGAGGTAATATAAGGGGGATGTGAATGTGAACATGAGTGCAAGGAACACAGGCAGAAATGCACTAATATTCAATGCGACGGTCAGACAAAGGTCATGAAATTTAATAAGTCCAAATCAACCACAAGTAATGTACTAACCAGCTATAGTATTAATATGGATTTCCTTCATGTGAAGGAACATATCTGTATCTAGAGTATCAATGACCAAACCCTCATTGGGTCTGCTACTGTCTTCCACCGATACACATCCACAGATGATGGATTGCACCGAGAAGAATTCTGTGGACACTCTGGGCTTTGCCTTAACTTGCCAGAAGTCAAAGTCTTTATCCTTCTGTGGACGAGCACCAACAGATTGGTCATATGGGAGAGTGAGCATGATAGGATATTGGTCATTCCCAACTGTGCAGGTGAAGACCAACAGCAATTGTGCGAATATGACACCAACTTCGGTCTGTAGGATAACAAAATCGTATCAAGGCAATCCATGGAACATTGGACTGCATCTAAGATAGTCAGTGGATGTTCGCCAGTTGACAAGTGATTCATAGTTGACTTTGAGAAATTAATACTCGGTAATCTATCAATGAGCAATTAAGAAGTATTAATAGGATATCGGTGTGACAATATAGTTTTCCCTGGGCTGATATTCCCCCTTTTTGTTTACCTTCACTTGCCCACTTTCCTTAGTTTATGTTCGCATTTTACTGCTTACATAATCATATCTCCCTTTCACCACTGTCAGTACCAGTCTGAATCACAGTCTTTTGCTTGAGGATAATTCTACTCTCTGAGCTCTGAGTCTAGTACAGAAATCCTTTAGGGTCAAATAGCAGCTAGGCATAGCAATTTTGACCTAACATTTGAAGAGTACTTCACAGTTCTCTTCTTGTTGTGTTTCCCACATTGGTAATGTTGCGCACCATATTATCAGCGGCGAGTTGGACTCGTCTTCCATCAGGAAATGGGATGCCATTGGTATTGAATGCATGGTTTAAAAATACATTCAGCTTAATCCGGAATTGAACAAAGGCCAGATTGCCTGTGTTGCTTGCTTCAATATCTGCAAATGACTTTGTTACCTGCTGAGAACCGAGGCTGAAATGCAGTGCTGCATCTGTCAGTTTGGTCTCTGAATCAATCTCATCTGAATTCACCTCTGGATCAGGTAAATCTGACTCAGATTGGCTGAGATTTTGCGCATCAAGACAGTCCAATTTGCCATGAATATATTCTGCGACAAGGGTGTCATGACTGTATTGGAGAATCTTTGAATCCCATCAGCACTCTGACTATTAAGATGCAGCATCTGAATTTATTACCTGTTCAGTGACATTCTTGAAATTTGTGCGGTCCTGATAAGTGTTTTCAATGGACTGTGCATTTTCTCATTTGGTTTTGTGGTATAGTTTCGACTGACACCTTTCACCTTGATATCGTCGAAAAGATGCGCAGAAAGATGCTTCTTCAGAAAATTCCATGACTTGTCACATATTTCTAATGTGTCTTCAATGTATTTCTGACTTGTAGAATCTGAATCAATGCTACCGGTCAAGTATATAGTAAATGAAACATACATCCATCAGCTCTGTCAACATTGCCAGAGCTTTCAGCCATCATTGATAGTATCTTCAGTATGGACATCTAATGACGCTGTGGTGAACACAAGATGGCTAGCCTTGGGGAAACTAGCCAAATAGTTGTGAGTCTATGCTCTGCCTAGCTGCTACACTTGTAAGCAAGAACATTTGACCCTAAAGGGGACTGCTACTGAGACCAGCTGTGGATCTATAGGAAGTAAAGACGTGGGAATGTAGATAGGGGTAGGCCAGACGCACGGGAACAGGTCCGAAGGTATCCGAAGCGTGGGAACAGCCAAAGTGGACAGAAATAGCATGAGAACTCAGCCGATGCAAAGCAGACAAGTAAGGAAAGTGATAAGGAAGGACTAGGTTTCAAGGGATTGAATTGCAAGGTCAAGGAAACACTAGGTAAGATGTCTGAGTATCAAGTAACTAATAGGGGCTAAGAGTGGAACCTAATGGGTGACTACTTCAAAGTAAAACCTAAGGGAAGGAAATACCACTGAAGGGAAGTAATTGATGAAATAGTCACTACAGGCTCTTTTATACTAGCTAAATCCTCTCAGACTCGGAAGGGACAGGAATAGTGGAGATATGTAAGAACATGTAATAAGGCTGAAACCCTTGTTACAACACGAGGCAAGTAAAAACACGCACCAGTGGAGTTTGGATGGACATGGAATTGACACAGGGCTTTCCTAAAATGGGTTCTGAGTGGTCCAAAGGCGTGGGAACTCGGCCGAAGGTTATCCAAATGCGCGGGAATGGTCCGGACACACAGGAATAGGCTCAGGTATGCAGGAACAGCCGATGTGGCTGTGCAAAACGTCAGACATGGATGGATATGCAAGGGAAATGTGGCAGGGAGTGCTTTTGCCTATCACTGACCATCCTAAAGCATGCAGGGCACGGAAATGCGTCGGACTGTGGTTGGGTCGGCCAATGAAGGCGTGGGAAATGCGACCAATGCCTCAGCCGAAGGTTTGGGCCTAATTTGGCAATTGTAGGGAAGTGGTGAAAGATGTATGGAAGGTAGTTCCTGGATAGTTTGACCTCTATGTGAAAAGGGGCTTCTGCGAGGCTAGCCCAAGCTTGAACACCACAATGCATACATGTTGAACTCCGTGTAGCTATGAATACAGTGCAGCAGGAGATACACCTCTGGATCTTGCTCACGATTAAATACATTATGAGAAGCAAAGACAATAAGCTAATAATTAAAATTGATTCAGATCTTTATGGCAAATGATATTAGCGTAGAGTCAGATATCACTTGCCTTTGAGATATCTTCATATTTAGTACCATCAGAAAAAGACACTGAAACAACCTGGTCAAAATGATTGAGGTTTTGCCAGCGCAGAAATGAGTTGAAGCTGGAAATCTGAATTAGCGTCGCTGTAAAATAGACAGAATTTAATTACACACAAGTTATCAATCAACACGGCAGCTTGTCGACCTGAATGTTCGATCCACTTTTGCAGTTTGGCCCACTGGTGATCACTGAAAAGGCCTTCATCATTAAAGTGCAGTTTGTCGTGTGACAGGGCCCGATGAACATTGGTATGCTCCATCATATCAAACGAATTCTAATCAGATGGTAGATGATTCAAATTATAATTAGAAATTTAGAACCAAGGAAAGACTTACATCAACATTTTGAAGGCTCTCAGAGCTTAATATTTGTTCTTTTGCTTCTAATGTTGTAGACTCTTGGGCCCAAGCACATAATGCATTTTCATTTGCAGATGTGCAAATAGGATACACATTAGATGTCTTAGAAAGCTCATTGCGAGGTACAAGACATATCGGGCAAGGAAATTTTCCCATCAGACCACAAATCAACGCCATCACAGACCTGCAAGAGCATCAGTAATATTACTGACGAGGGACCTTTGAATCAACACTAACTGTTCTTCATAGTCTGCAGAGAGGGTCAGTATTATTGGATAGAAAACACGGACAAGGTCATCCCAACATTTAACAGCAGATCCAACCTTTGATAGTGGTGCAAGGCACACAAGGATCTTCATAAATGATTGATGTCATACCGCGTTTTTAAAGTTAACAAATGCTGGCTTTCCTGAGTGTTTCTTGTCTTCTTTCACCTGTGAAAGTGCTGCTGTTAACAATGTTCATGGGCATCAAGTGAAGCACCAAACTAACAATTGGTAGCCATCCCACTACATGCCCACCACCCAACCCTTCTCCATTACGAATCGCAGTAGGAAGGTTAGTGCACCGGGCAATGACGGGATAGCCTTTTGCATGACCATATGATGATAACTTTGCCTTATCAGCATAAAGAATGAATGTGAGAGGTTTGGAATCTTGTGGTATTTTCAACTATGATAATGGTAAATTAATACATGATACAAACCTATATAACACTGGTGTCATGTACTTGATACTCCCAGAAGCTATTGGCGGTCCAAGGCTCATGAATGAGTCGAACGATTCTATCACCATTAAACTTTGAAAGCCATTCAGCATCAAAGACAAAATGTGGACCGACTTGAGGATCCTGAAGGAGATCCACAGCCCAGTCCCATATTGAGCAATAGAATACCTGAAATGTCTTGTTGTCGCCCTGGAAGGGGATGATTACTTCTTCCTTTACGAACTATTATTGCACAGGAGAAAAAAATTGACTTAGATTGGTTTGCACTCAAAGTGATTGAATACACACAGGTGTTAATTTATACGAAGCTGCATCCCATGTATCCTGTACATCTTTGCGATTCCGAAGTGTGAAGTCTTCATGCTTGCTGCGATGAATGAGGTTGAGAAGTTGGTCCAGCTGCTGGTGGGTGAGAGCCACCTCAAGGGTGAGTTCTGCGAGTTCGGAATGGGCACCATGGCTCAGGCTCAACTGGTGGAACTATAATGGGGGCTCCAGGACCATGCCCATATTCCTCAAAATGATAAACCCATATAGGGCGCTGACTATTAGGATGGTACTGCACTTGGATGTCGTCCTCCTCAAATTGAGGTTGAGGTGACAACATTCTAGATTCAGGTGGTGGAGATCCTGAAATGAAAGTTGTAAGCTGAACAGACAGGAAAAACGGATTACCATCCATCTGTCCAAAATCATGATCGTCAGCATAGTCTACAGGGCCATCAATATCTGAATCGAGAGCATCATTATCCTGTAAAGGATTATAGTCAGTAGCTTAAATCAGAGTGAATGTCAGTGATCAATTTAAAGGCAGTGAGATGACATACAAAGAACTGAGCCGGATGGTCGTTTGCCAACAAACACAGATTTGACGGAACCTGGTCGCGCATTATTTTCTCTCTCTACGAGTTGTGTAATTAGTGTGACATTAATAGATACTGTTATTATAACAATGTACCTTGGTGAATCTCTCTAGCAAGCTCAAGATCCTCCCTTCTCTGTTCAGATTGCTTCCAACATGCATTTTCGTGCATCTGGAAACCTTCATCACGGAATCGGGCTGGAGATGCTTTGAATAGATATTTATGCCAAAATCAAATAAAAAATGCGCAGATTATATCCAAAGACAAAGTATTGTAAAGGCATCAGCATTATAATGTCAAACAACAATACATTGCAAGAGAACTTCAATTCTGATGAAGCATCGTAGGTCTTGCAACTGTGACAGTCAGCAGATAAACACTTGAAGGAAGACCCGCATCTCTCCAAAATGATGGTCACCCGCTGTATGAGCCTGACTTCGTGGTGGCTGTTTGTAATCAGACGCAGTCGGCAGATGAGAGCTACAGTATCCTTATAATAGTTATGCATTATCGTCATCCCTCACCATTGTGGAGTATCTATGCAAATGCTTTGCAATATCCTCACAATATCCTCGCAAAATTTACGTTGTACTGAACGTTTGAACCTGGGCCAGCAAAAACAAGACTTACAAAAGCAAATTTTTCACTTAAGAAAAAAAAGTGCCGTGGTATGATAGAAGTCAGCCCTTACTCATGATTGAAAAAAATCTCCTGGAAGATGAGATCTGCAGCCGAGCGACATGCTTGTGAGGTATTGAGCGTCGACGACAAGGATATAGAATATACATTAAAACCATTGAGGTATGAGTGTCGAACACAAGTACATAAAATATACATTAAAACCGTTGAAAAGCAACTGCGCGGGTGCGCAAGGATTGAAAGAGCAGAACATCCAAATTGGCATACAATGTACCCCGTTCTACATGCCATAGGTGTAGCTCTGATAAGGATCATTCAATGACCTGGCAACACCGACCGTGCCAAAAGGGCTCACATTAGCATATCCAGCAACGCCCATATAGCCAGTGGCTTGGGTATGGGGGGGGGGGGGGGGGGGGGTCAGGCTCGCGCTATGAGGAGAAGTGCCTTGCAAGACATATCCATCGATCGAACACGCCTGAAGACCGTGCATTTGGGGACTGAGGCGAGAATGGCTGTAGGAGCCGTGCGCTTGGATACCATACAAGCCTCCCTGGGCATAGACAGTA
Source organism: Suillus subalutaceus (assembly GCF_016647625.1). Taxonomy (NCBI): domain Eukaryota; kingdom Fungi; phylum Basidiomycota; class Agaricomycetes; order Boletales; family Suillaceae; genus Suillus; species Suillus subalutaceus. The sequence continues at coordinate 131,182 of NW_024540368.1, read as the reverse complement.
GCAACACTGGTAGGGTGCATTCCCTGGGGGATGTGCTGGGCCCCTGCATTGTGGTGACCGTGACCATGATAACCAGGGTTGCCACCGTGATGGCCAGAGTTGCCCATGAGCATCATGCCATAAGGGGCATGAAAGCTGAGGTTCTCGACGTTGGCCTGTTCCCGCTGCAACTCAGTTTGGATCGTAAGGAGTGTTGCGGATTAAGGGAAGGACTGGGTGAATACTTTTGAGGAGGAGCATACGCTGCACAGGATCGGCATAGTCTAGTGCGGTCTACAGGAATGTCCAGCCCAAGCGACAAATGCACAAAAGAAAAATGGTACCTGCACACAATAGTTGCCATATGAGTCGTGAAGTAGTTTCTCCAAGCGGGAGCGGTTGAGTAGCTCTTTGATCGAAATTTTCCTGGTACCATGTTCGGCCACACAAGATGCACTAGTCCCACTCGGCATGAAAATGTCCATCAAGATTTTAAAAAATGCTCACTTTCTCAATGACATTCGAGTTAAACCTCTGGACAGAAGGCGCATAAATGTTGCCTGTGAACTGACGAATGACAACATCGCTAAAACGATTGTTGAGATCCAAGATATATTGAACAACCTGGTAACCCCAACTCTCAGTGTCTTGTATTGGACAAGCAACGGGGCACTTGAACGTAGTTGCCATAAGGGTCTTGAACGAGCGCCAATGCTGTAGAGACTCGCGTTTCTGCAGGCACATATGGGCACATTTTGCACCTTTTCACAACTCATGACAATTGGCCTTCAATGCACGACTCGCACCATCAGCTATATTCGACTTCTATCATGTCCCTAGTCATTTTACACACAACGCGCAGCTTTCCCATGAAACGCGCCATAGGCGCGGTACTTTCCCACACAACGCGCAGCATTCCCACATGCACACCTTGCACGCTTTCTCGCGCTCAAGCGCCCTGCATTGCCCTGCATTGCCTATCATCCAGGAACGTCCCTCTATGTCCACCCACCTCATTGGTACGTCATATCCCTTGCCTCATGGTTTGTAACAAGCATTGCAGCGCTATTACATGTCATTACGTATTCATAGCGCTTATTGCTCCTATCCCTTCCACTTCCGATGCGATTTCCATAGTATAAAGTTGCTGACTTACTACTCCATCATTATTACTCCCCTTTGCTGTATTTCCCTCGCTATTGGGTTTTACTTTAAAGTAGTAGTCACCACTTGGGCGCACTTTGTGTTTCCAATGGTTATCGTTATCCGCCTATACTAGACTATTATCCGCGCTCATTATAACACTCGCTCTGCATTTGCACTTGCTTTGCACATCCGCTTCCTTATCCGGTATTTTCCGCACAACGCGCGCCTTAGCACTCACGTTCCCACGCTCGCGCTTACCTTAGTGCGCTCTCTTGCGCTTCGCGCTCACTTCGCTTTTCTTCTTGCACTTTCGCACATCCATCGCACTACAAGGGTCTTTCTTTCATCTGGTTCTGTGTTCAGTAGCAGTCCCCTTTAGGGTCGAACGTTCTTGCATTCTGCGAGTATAGCAGCTAGGCAGAGCCAAGACTCACTTATACTGGTTGAGCATTTTTAGATATTTCATATCAGTCCAGCCAGGTTGAGATCGCCTCAACGCGTTATAAGTGATTTCGCTCACAAGCTGGATGCGCTGGTGGTCTGAAGCATGGTCAATGCAGCGCTGCAGAACGCAGCATCCATGGGGGTGGGTAGCGACCTGCCCAATCAGATGTGGCGGGATGATAAGTCAACTCGCTCGTTCAAGCATCACTCACCTTTGATAACCTCTTCTCGAGCGAGGGAACCCACATAGAACACATAACTGGTGGAATCAATAAGATATTTTTATTGATTCGGGTCCGGGGGCGCTGATAGGTCAATGTTCGGGTTGATCGTAGTGCAGCACCAAGAAGGATGTTTCCGTGATTGATGGCGGAAAGAAAGGGTGTTGTCAATGGTCGCTGCATCGAGAATTCAAACTCAACATCCACTGGCAAGTCTTTCAAACTCCGATTGATTTACTCTATCAGTAGTCGAGATCACCAACCATGACTTGTCACACAGGAGAAGCACTGAGAAGCAACAAAGTTTTTATAATGAATATGAACAGATTTGAAGGAACAGCTAAAATCTCCCTACAACGTACAGAAGGCTAATATGCATCGTTCGCGGTCCATCAGCCATTAATGTGTTGCTCCAATACAGGAGTCATTCCTCGTCACCGAATAAGGCCAGGACCGAAACTGGCTATCGTCAACAGAAGTATGAGGCCCGCTCCAACAATGAGCGCCAGCATACATCCAATCCTTGCAGACAAAGATAGTCCGAATTCAGCGGTAAATACACCTGCCAGAAATCCGAGGATGGAAAATACCAAACTGCAGTGGTCCCCGTGAGTAATGAGACATTTCAACCCAAGTTTTAATGACCTTGTGTCATATACCATATATCCGGTTACAGATCCAATGATCCGGATCTCAGATCCGATCCAGATCCGATGAACATATCCGTCGTCCAGTCCACAGATCCGCTTTGATTCTTATTTCATTTCCTGTTCATATAACTCTCACTATCGTTCATCTCCTTTCGGTATTCCTGTACACCGGTATACCGGTTATCCTTTACTTCCGCTTTGCTTACTGATCCGCTATGCTTACTGATCCGCTACACTTACGAATCCGCTTTTACTTGTACTTCATTCCCGGTTCATGATTCGTGATCCATCCGACTTACCAATATGCTCCACTTAGACTTTGCTTATACTTTCATACATAGCCTCGCACCTTTGCTTATTGATCATTCCGTTAGCTATCCGTAGTATATAAACCTTTGTATATGCGCTGTAGTAGATCAGTTCGAATATCATCTTAGATTGCACTCATTCCGTCTGGACTCTAAGTCCCTCCGTTATCCGTCTGGACTTGAGTACGCTACTCTTGTCTATTCCGAGACTTAGGATAGATTCCTATAGTCTACATATCCGCCTCTGTCTTCGGACAGTCCTCACCCATTAGTTTCTAGTCCGGATCCGATCCGGATTAGCCGTTACTCTATACGTTCAATATCCGGAAGTCTTAACGGATCTGTTGCAATACTTATCCATTGCGATACAAGACTTATCCGTTACGATACTTATCCGTCTCACTAGACGCGATACTTTAGCTCTCTGAAATAAGGGGCAAGACTCGGGAAAGGGGCACAGCGCACGAGCTGAGGCCGAAGCCCTTCGGATCCGATACTACTTGAGTATGGTCTTAACAGTATATTCAAACTCATACCTTTCCGAGTTACTTAACACATGCCCAAACCTGGGACAGCAAGGATGCTGGCGTTGATGGCCATGATGACACTTGCCTGTCAGAGCAGACAAAGTCATAGTAAGCATGTTCATTTAGGTCCGCGACAGAGCACTTACCACGGTGGTTTGAGCTTTAGCTGGGTGCTGAAATTGTCAGTAAAACTCCTAATGTCCACCACATTCACAAGACCATCAACGTAAATCGTTTTAAGGCGTCTAAGCATCATCAATGGAATCCAAAGCATGGCGACTGCAGCGCCAGCGATCAAGGGAGAATCTTCGAGGTCTCTGCGTTTTTCGGCCAGTGAGTGCATTCGTATCAGGCAAGCTTCGGGTTGGCCATAATGGTTCAGGTATTCGTGATGACCTGTGTTGATCGCTTGATTCAATGACATATGGTATGAGAAAAACAGCATCATACGGAGCATATGCAATATTTTGCCTCACAAAAGATAAGTTTTCTGATTGCCAGCTACACTCAAGCTCATGCACCACATATTGCAACACCTGGTCCCTTCATGGTCCCATTGGGTTCTGCGAGTTCCTCTGTGTCAGTCATCAATTTGATTAATGTGGATTGAATGGTGAAGATAAAGGTACATGCCAGCAATGATCAGCTCATCGGTCATTTCCTTCATCTGGTCCAGAGTCCAGAATATTGAAGCCGCTGTTGACTGTTCAATGGCCAACGCTTCTGTTTGTTGTTCAGGGTACTTTCGATCGGGCTCTATGACGCTAAATAACTCACCTATGCGATACCAGTTCAGCTGAATTCGCAAAGCTCTTACTTCTGAGAGGGGTATTGTGATTTTGTGAGGAAATATTTGGCATGTTTCCTACTCAATCAGTAAGAAACGTTCCGTGTCAGTATAACAATCGCTCACCAAATTGAGCCTCCAGTTCCTGTACAATCAAGTTTAAGAATCAATGGACAAAAAAGGATGTACTTTTATGATTCCAGTGCGATGCCATAGATTCCTGGAAAAGAAGGTAGCCATTCACTGGCTCCACCCAGGTAATGATATGATTCTCTGGGACGACGTAATAGTACGGATAGACTTCCTTCTCTTGCACTACGATCGGCTCCACGACTAGCAGATATCCCTTTCCATTTAGCTTGGCTCTTGACGCTCTGACCCAGGACTCAAGCCTCCGGAGCCGTTCCTCTGAACAAGTCCTCAAGTTCATTTCGGTGAATGTTTTCTTTATTAGAACAAAGTGAGTGTGTAACTCCAAATACTAGCCCGCACTCACCATTCCCGCATTGTAGTTGTATACGGCTCCTGACAGGTGAACCAGCTCGGTCCAACCCCCACGCACCTCGGACCTGTTGATGCCGCGGTTTAGATCAACATCGTCAGTAACAAAGGACACCAACTGAGGCAATTTGATCTGCATCACGTCGATGTCATAGTTGTGCTGTGGAGAATCCCTATGTCATTGTGTGAGTACTCCGTGTTCGTCCTGTAATATTGACGACACTCATGGTGACCGTGCCATTTTGGTGTACTGCCCAAGTTGTGTAGGCCAGATAGGAATACTGCAATCGGGCAGCTGCGACATCTATCAAACAATTCTTTTAGCTGGGGTCTCTACAAAAAGCTTTAGAGCTCGCGGCTGAACAAAGTATGTACCGTCACCGTCGTGGCCATTGTTCAACATTCACACGATGATATAGTGAGGTATTGATATTGAAATATTTCACGCCACGCACGATTCTGATCATAATACCTCCGCCGGGGAACAACCCTGAAACCAGGGATATAATTAGCGAAGGCAGTTGGAGTGATCATGAGGGATATAGGATATAGTAGGTGATATATAGTAAGATCATTACGGTACTGCGCTAGTATGTATGCAGGCCTATGGAAAAATCAGACCGATTGTGATCTTGCACGGAATCTGACATGTGCTAAATTACTGTACAATTGTTGTAGCGCTGAAATGTGGGGGGATTTGGAAATCTATGCTACAAGCTGGATATCTCATGATGGATGATGGATATATGGGATGTGTCAGGCTCTGCTATATGCGTGAACGCCTAAGGCGTGACAATCATCCCCAAGTCCGAATCGTTATAGCTACATAAAGGGCGTGTGTGAATCATGGTTGTGCTAATGAAATTCGCGTGACATACCCGAAGCATTGCTCTCGCTTTATTCACAGCATGGATGAATGTTGTCTTTAACGTCACGACTGGACGACGCGTGGGCAGGATGGTGACCAATTGAACGGGACACTGTATATTTTGGGTAAGCCATCGGTGAGAAGTTCCTGACAGACTCACTGAATCGAACCACAGATCAACTTGCGTCTGATAGAAATTGTTAGTTACTGTCGCTGATTACAGTCGTTACTTACCAAAACTTTCCTGCCTTTCATTGGCAGCGATCCCCTACAGGCCGCATGGTTTGTGCGAGACATCTGTGTTATGATATGTTATGATGTGGGGTTTGACAGCTCGACAGGGGCTATTTGCCGTAAGTAATGCAAGTCGTGTATTGGCATGGGTAAGGCGGATGATCGATTATCTATAAGCGGAACTTCAATTCTGCCCAATGCCGATGATCAAAATTACATAACTTCAATTCTGCCCAGTGCCGATTAAATTACATATATCGTTTAAGTGCTGGAGCACACTCACCCATGGCATGATGCGAATTTGAACCTCTTGTGACTGTATCTCAATACCATGCAGTGTTTGACTGCGCTGTTAATTTCGAGCTCTGTGCGATGTGTGCTCTTCAAGCTTCATAGTCGGCCAATAAACATTTAAATTTGTTTCCAGAAGATGAGCCAAAATGGATGGGATTGCGGCTTTCTGGGCATATAGGACAGCTCCAAAGATTGTCATACATGCATGGATTTAGTACAAGATGGCACACGAAGAAAGCAGCGCTGTATGTCCTATTTACTTGCGCGAGAATGATGACATGGGCAAGTCCCACACGACTCTCAGAGACTTCGGGGAACTAAAGCCGTTGCTATTGGGAAGCACGCCAAACTGATCAGAGGGGATTGGCTGAACAACAATAGGCCGAATGTCTTCCAGGACCATTTGCCTGTCACTGGTAGTGTCAGAGATAGTGCTTTTCGCAAGTCGCGACTTTGCAGAGATCTGAAGAACATTAGAACTCCTAAATGTAGATCATGATGAGCTAGGTAAAACAGTGCACAGATGAAATTTACGTTACGAAGGGGAGACTCCTCACAGCCTCCGAGAACGTTGGAAACATGTGTAGGTGCTTGTACATATGGTCTAGAGCCGCCATGATAATGGCATTCATCGGCGCTGGTTCCAGGATATTAGCGCTGGCATCGATATCGATGTTCACCTTGACCTCGGCCTCAGCTTCGTTCCCGACCTCGGCTTCGCTCATGACCATGGTCTTCCTCTTCTTTAATTCATCCTTCACCATGAGAAGTAGAATATGGTAAACCTGACATATTGATGCAAATTTCATTAGTTCGATACAAAAGGGTAAGGGGAAGAAAGACTTGCGAAAGTCATTAAATTTCCAGCCAGGCATTGGGCTAAACAATTAAACCTTGACAGAACCTCTTCTGGAAAAAGTTCGCCAATTCTTCCATTGGAATTTCCGTCCGATAACCCGTCGACAGGGTACAAAAGGGACCCCCACAGAACTTCTCAATATACCTGGTGACTTATGAGGTCCGAAATTGCTTGCTGGACCTGGAAAACAAAAATGCTTGAGGTCGAATTATGCTAGTTGGTCTCCAGTCTCTTACCTGAGAGGATTGGCCCGAGTTAAGAGCCAGAACGAAGGAGATAGCCTTCTTGATCGTCTTGGTACCGGCAAAGTTGGGGTGCGCTGACATCGCACCTTTCAGGATTTTTCCTAGGTCCGATTTGGCACTGGAGAACGACTTAACCAGCTGCTCAAATTAGTTCCTAGGAGGAAGCGAAAGCAAGGATGAGGGAAAACATACACTTAAGCGAAGCACAGGCCATCCAGCAGACACAGTTTTGGTCTCTGAAATCCTCGCGATCACTGATCAGACTGTAAGATAGCAACTCATAATGAAACGCCCAAAATGCAAGACACCGACCTGGGTGGGACTCCATGTCCTCGTAGGTCTTGTGAGTCATGTCTAAACTAGTGAGAAAACAAATCGTTGTGACAATATAGTTTTCCCTGGGCTGATATTCCCCCTTTTTACTTACCTTCACTTACCCACTTTCCTTAGTTTATGTTCGCATTTTTACTGCTTACATAATCATGTCTCCCTTTAACCAGTGTCAGTACCAGTCTGAATCACAGTCTTTTGCTTGATGATAATTCTACTCTCTGAGCTCTGAGTCTAGTACAGAAATCCTTCAGGGTCGAATAGCAGCTAGGCATAGCAATTTTGACCCAACATTTGAAGAGTACTTTACAGAGTTCTCTTCTTGTTGTGTTTCCCACATCGTTATCAGACGTCGCGTGCTTGTCACAGAAATTTGAAATGGGTTTCCGGAAGCTCCGGTCCACAACCCGCCTATGAGCAGCACCTTGTTAGCGTGATTATTCGATTCCAGGGTGACCTCCTCATGTGACGAAGTATTTGTGAGCGGATGTTCTTGTCCACGCCGGTATTGGTGGAGTCTCTCCATTCCAGGCTGGGATGCATGATCTGTTGCTGCTCACCAAAGGCTAGCTCGAGTTGTGTTTCATTTGTGTCCTCTGGAATGAGATACTTGTCAACGGCGCTTGCAGAATAGCCAGTGGAGTGGTCGTAGAAGTTGAAGTCACTGTATGCATGATCAATGTGATCCAAACTTGGCACAGACGTGCCAATGACAGGCATCTCAGCAGCATGTTGAAGGACCGGATCAGCGAGACCGAAGTGCTCGAGGGGTGGATATCCCGATGAAAATGGCATAGATGCGCTAAAGGAGGGTGTCTCCACAGCACACGAATCAGGGACAATGAGATGCTCGGGAGGTGGATATCTGAATGGAAACGGAGCATGATGGAATTGTACCGATGCGTTCAACTCTGGAAGCTATCAATGTGACGATGAAGACATGTACAACTATAACTAAATAACAAAACTCACCAACCACGAAGGAAGCACTAAGCCTCTGACACCTGGTCTGCAACAGGTAGAATTGATTGATTGAACGTAGGCACCGCTCTCCAACTGATTTCGCAATTGAATAAGCAAACTGTCTGGGGAGGCGAAGCTCTCACCGTTGTCGCAAATAAATTGTGGATATGGTGCATATTCCCTGCGCTGGGGACAACTAGTGTTCCAACCTGTTGAAGTACATGAATCCAAGGCTGATCATTCTCGAATACTTTGTCACACTACGAATGAATCAATACGATGAGATAATTATTTGATTTGAGGAGACAAACTCACATAGATGGGGTAGATGTGAGTGTAGTCGGCCAAGTATCCAATGAGAATGAATTCTGCCCCCGTAAAAGTGACAAATGGATGCTAAAATCGCAGGTTAAAAGGGAACAACGGCTGCAGCGCTGATGGACAGCGACAAACCACTTCGTTCTAGAGGGAAAGATTCAGCGGATGATTTGTAGTATAGAGCTTACTTACAGCGAGTTGTATGAGGTGAAGAATGGAATTCCGTTGTGGCATGTATAGCCACACATTGGACATCGACGGAACACTGTCCATGATTAGGGTAGCAGGCAAGCAAATTGGCAACAAACGAAGACCAACCATGTATTATAAAGACTGGCCATGCATTATCAATGGCCGGAAATCAAAGATGGTCACAAGCGAATAGCTAAGAATGCATGGTGGGCAGGGGCGGTGGGCGAGGCGGTGGGCAGGAATGGTGGGCAGACGCGATGGGCAGTCATGAGTAATGAAAATTGTGCCATCGAGTAAGGTAACGCATACTACTTCACATTAAGGCCGATGAGGAATTCAGATTGCGCCCATCGACTGGCGTCAGTTGCTGTGATGTAACATTAATTTTCGTAATCAAAATCGAGGGTGCAGTCCATGAACATCTCATCTAGCGCCTCGATAATCGATTCCATGCTCGCATTCCTTTCTGGCCCCAAAAAGCATGGCTCCTCGACACCAAGGTAATCACCATCTTCATCCTGTTCATCCCGCTCCCCGTCAGGTGGTTGGGCGATTCCCATTGGATTGTCTTCGATACATTCATCTTGCACCTGTGCGCTTGTCTGACCAGCATGCTGTGGTGCGGAGTTACGAGGTTCTGAGACCCCCACACTATGTGAGTAAACGTGCCCTACCCCAAGGCCAAAATCAAACCTCATGAGGGCGTCACGATCAACAAAACTAATAGAGTTGTAAAATCAGTAGACATGGCCGAAAGAGGACAGGATAACTCACCTATTAACATAGTACTCTTGCCAATTGTGTTTATCTCCCACTACGGGAGAAATCCCATCATTTGAGTTACGCTGGCCTCGAGAGAAAGCCGGAATAATGTGACATGCCCTCGGCACAGCGCCCGGGTCTACAAAGCCGAATGTGCCCGGATTCACTAGAGGTAGGAAACGAACGCGGCACAAAGTATGCATTTCCCAGACATGTTCCTGTACAGACTCATACCACCACACAAAAAGGAACTCTGTTCGACGAGATTCGTACACATTCCCAGTACGAACAACATTGACGTGGTGTATACCGAGGACCTTGGCATAACGGTAGTGGCCATCGCACCCATCATCATGTTGGAGCAACATGATGTTGCAATGTGGGGTTCTCGGATTGATGACGTCTTGAGCCCTTCTAACATCATAAGTTGTATAATTGAACCTCACCAGGTTGTGGTGATAGATTCTGTTACGTTTAAAGAGAATGGAAGCACGTTCTTTGTCGGTATGGGTGGTTTTTCTCCATAGAAGATCCAGGCGCCCCCTGTGACAATATGGTCCAAAATATAATCTTTTAACCGCAGCAGGAAGTCCTGATGCTCATGTCAGAACGATGATTAATAAATTCCAAGGTCAGCTACCTTCATAGCAGGATCTCTCGCATTACTGTGAAGGTAATGACCAACTTCATCGTAAAGCTTCTCGCTTTGGCCGATGTGGTGGTGTAGCCGGGGATCGCTCGCGGTTTTGTTTGACTCCACACGAGAAGCCCATTGTTGATGTTGTTGTTTAATGCGGTGCAAGCGCGTTTGACGGCACTCAATCTGAGTTAGCTGTTGAACAAAGGATCTACAATCAGTTTGATAGTATCTACCCTTCGGCGTGTGGTGCTCCAACTCCCCCTAAAAAGCAGTTAAGCTAAAGTGACAGGCAGCAGATCATGACTTACTGTCTCTGTGCTGTATGAATTGGTGGTTCCAAAGTGACGGATGGAAGTCACATAGTCCCCCAGCGCATGAAACTTGTAGGTCTGAAGATTGAATTTCTTCCTCCTCAGTTGCCTTGGTAAGGGGGTATCCTGCAAGTGCTCTGCACTGGCCTTCTGTTTCCCTTTAGTGTTGGTACTTGCTGCAGTTCCTTGCCCAACACCATCCGCCTTGCCTGTCTCCACCCGCTTAGCCGCATCCTTTGCCTGCCGACGAGACCGCGCATCAACCTCACGATCGAGCTCCTGGGTGCTGTACGCAGAGCACACTGTCGCCTTAAACTTACGAAATTGTTCACCAAGATCAGTCGTTTGTTGGTTGAGGATTGCTAAGGTCAGGTCGGAATGCATGCGCAGTTTGGCAAGTCCATGCCAGTGTGCCATGATAAAAAGTAGGTCCATGATAATTTTGTTGTGAGCTTCGGGGAGCAGGCCTTCGAAGACCGGGATAGAACACTGGTACCAAATTAGTTCACAAAGCAATATGAGAATTATCCCAAATGCATACCTGAAGAAGATCTTCGAAGTTTCGTGCAGCCAAGTTCGACAATTCAGAGGTGTTGGCAGAGAATCGCCTAATCGTTGCGGGCCCAAATGAGGGAACTTGTCTGTATCTGTCGGAGGAGGGGATGAGTGTGGTGGGCCTTCATTGGATATGTATTAGCAACCTTTTATCAAGCTCATGGACCAGGTCCTTATTCAAGGCGAAAAGTATGCGAAGTAAATGAACTAGAAGCATACGCCAAACCCCTAGTTCGAACTCATGAAGGAGATCGACGACAAGCGCAGCAAACACGTTGAATCCAAACGCACTAAGGCTGTCTGACAGCGAGTTCTAATCAAGGGTGAGTGAAGGCAAGAAGGGAGATGGATGATCGTGCTCACCAAGTTTGGTACCCACAAATCAGGTTTGAGAAGCGACTCGACTGCTACACTGTCAATGCCATAGTTCTTCTCGTATATGAACCCGCGTGCGGTAGCAACAGGCTGACTCCTCAAGGCATGGGACCGTGCCATCATTGAACGTTGTTGCCGATCGCAGCTCATCCCCAAATGATGAAGGTGAGTGGTCGGTATCAGACATCGCGTACAGGGGCAACCTCCCAGCTGTCGAATGGTCGCAACGAGAACTCTGGCTTCTGTGAGCTTAGATTTAATTCGAGAACATTAGGGACTCACTTCTCAGGATAATCTGCAGAGTAGGTAAATAATCGTGGATAAAACCTGTGTTTTATCCCATCACAGCACAAAATGACGATCCCATGCTCATAAGCCTCTAAAAACTCGTGATCGAGCAAGACTTTCCATTGAGCCTGAAACAGTTCCCGCTGGCAATGTGTTGTGTACTCGCGGCCAACCCCCTTGCCTCCAGTGTAAGTGCCAGTGAAATCTTTGAAAGAGTCTGGTAGCTGCCAAGATGTGAGTTTTGAATGCTGAAGAGGAAACTTCAAAATGGTAATCGCACCTTTTGAAAATAGGCCACATGGTTAGCCAAATTGCAGGATGGTTTGCAATGGCAGTATTTGGGTTCATTTCCAAAGTACATGTACAACGGCCATAGCTTCGCATTGCCAAATGTTGTCAGGTGCGTGGCATCTGACAAAACATAAGTGCGACAACCACACGTGGTAAATCGCACCCCTCCTCCCGAGGAGACTCCTGAAGTTCACGGTGCATGTCCATGAAAGCCAGAGAGGTATATAGTTCACCTTGAATGTCGACCTCACAAGGAAGATGAGGAGCACTCCATCGCAGTTGGTAAGGTTCGTAATGGAAAAGCTCATCGTCCTGAGGATTTGAGAGCTTTTCACAAATGACGGAGATGAGAGATCGATGGTAAAGGTCTGCTGCGACGTACGGTCGAATGCCTGGCTGAGCTGTGGTCCGAGAAAAGGGAACTTGAATAGTTACTTGAGTTTTGCACCAACCCGCGTCCTCATCCTCCCATTCCTCCCTCTCATCGTCGTCGATACTCGCACCTAGTTTCGAGTTGATTTTGTCCCATGGTGTACTCCGGACATTATCGGGATCAAAATTTGGGTGACTGACGATATCGATGAGCTCTTTGAAGCTTTGATGGGACTTCTGCACGCCGCCATTCCAGTACCAATGACCGAGCTCGAAAGACGATCGATTGGGATAGGGGTGAAATAAAACGTCATGAGTGTCAGCAAGGGCATCTAGCTCTGCTGAAGTAACCGCTGGCACATAACTGATATCTTGGAGTGTCACTGCTTCTTCCAGGTCATGAGATGGGGGGGTGGATGAGAAGAACTGGCGAATCAATCTGAAGACATTTCTAGCAGTGCGAAAGGGGGGAACTGGCAGAGATGCACGATCACCGGTGGACACGTCAATTGGTTCTGGTGGGTTAACCTCCGGTGCTGGGGTAGTATGGCCAGGGGGGGCGCTTGGAAGAGGTTGTGGGAGCACATCCTCATGCTGCCTATATCGTAGCGGCATAGGAACACCAATACATCGGCTCCTCCACTGCGCCAGTGATAAACTTTCATCCTCATCTATTTCCATAGGTGTGGTGCCAATGCTGGCGTTAGATGCAGCGGTGAGTGGATGGTCCTGCGATGAAGGCCCTGCACCCGAAACCTCATGTGAGTGGTGCATTCCCGACGGAGTTGAGCAGACGTGTGAAGGCTCAGGTTCTGTGTTGAATGGCTCATTAGCCTGTTCAGTGGACGGGAACGATCCCCGTGGATGGTGGGGGTGCTCACCTGAAGATGTAGTGCTAAGGCGGGTATACCCGTCGACTCGTGACCGTTTTACAGAGCCCAAAATGACCCTTGCTTTAGATAAAGCGGAAAACAATCGCTTCTTGCCCTTCGTGCACGAGCGTTGATGTTTACTGTAGGCGTTCTCGTGCGTGAATTCACGTGTACAGGTGCATCTGAAAGTGATTGGAACCCGCAATGAGTCATCCTGATCCATGACGATGAGGAGCGGAAAGCGTGAGGAGCTAAAAACTGTAGTTGAGCCCAAGGATAAAAGGTCGCCGCGTGGAATGACTTACGATCCAGCGGCAATGAGGTTGGGCACTAATAATGGTGGGTCAGTCACTAATGATGGTAGGTCAGTACGGTTACTTCAGAATAGCCTTGGTGCTGTGATGGTGGGCCACATGGCGGGCTGGTGCACTTGATGATGACATGATGACATAGGCTAAATTCATGCCCCATAAAAGTAGGGTAAAACACGTCCTACGCCGGATCACTCACTGGAAATGGAAGCTCCATCTTCACCTTCTTCAACCATTACTGCCCCCCCTGACTTCCATGAAGCTGCTCGACGGTTAGCCAGAATGATTGCAGAGGCTATGACATGCGACTTCGCCCTCATGCACTACGACAGTGCCTTGGAGTCCATGATCGAATGGTATTGGTGAGATGGCATTGGATCCTATGCCAATGTTGAGCTGATACCGCTCCACAAAAACGCAGGCCTATCAGTTGTGATGGGAAAAAAATTCCGCCATCCCATCTAGAGATGCACCGCGATGGATATGATTATAGATTCCCATGCTGCTTATGCGCTGACGGCGGTGGAAGAGGAGCGTATGTAGAGTCTGCCGTGTATTCTTGGTGGGACGAGGGTAACAAAAAGACTGATTGGACCGCAAGGTGTACAACCAATAGATGCGGATATCAAGGTTCAGTATTCTTCATACTCAAGAAGATCTCAGACTCAATATCACCTAGTGAAAATAGACAAATACTTCCGTCTACCATCCTCAGCCGCCTTCCGGTACCCTCAAAGAGGTATGTTTGCTTCGTTGCAGCACTGCAGGTTCATGACGGACAATAAAGAACAGGAAGTCTTGCCTAAGGCTATTCGATTTGAATGGACCCACAGGGAGCAAACAGAACTGTTGAAAAGACTCAACTCATCTATTGGTAATGGGATTCCTGCAAAGGAGTTCCGAATTCTGTTTAGACGCTGCAAAAAATGCATGTGGGTAGGAGCAAGGCCAATGATGAGCCGTCATATCTGTTCAGGTGTGACAAAGCGTGAACCACGGTCACAGCACGCTTTAATCGAGTCATGCCACTAGCTTATATTTTCTGATTACCTATGCGCACACTGTACTCTAGCCTACCTACCATATCACTTGAATAATCGTTTACACGTAACGTCATATTCCAAGTGATTTACATTCAGACACTCAGTGAGACATGTAAGGAAACGAGATACCGCGCTTTCAACCGTAACTGCCACATTCGGCCGACAAGAAAGATAGTCTAGAAGGACAACTTCATCCCTGCCAGCGTTGACACCCTGCACACCAAATCCTTCGCGGGCAGGACACACCAGCACATACAGTGACCTACGAGAGATGTGCGACCGAAGATTTCCTCAGCACCGCCCCCCCAGGAAGGGGTGATACCAAGGCGGCAGGGGTGAGTTATTTATATCTTTTGATGCCTACCGGCTTGCCCACCCAGGCCCCACGATCTCAATTCCGCGAAGGCTGTAGGCACTCAACAATTCGATATTGAACCACCGCTGTATACATATAAATACTGCTTATTACAACATATTGCACTACCTCATGTGCGGCCATTGATTCAATATGCCAACCTGTCTTTCTTCAGATCTGTTTGATTACTCAAGTGCTCACGCGAGCATTTTTCAACTCTCGAATTCTCTGGGCTCTGAAATGCTGGATGCCTATATAGGACTGATAGCAAGTCAGAAGGTCAGTTTGGTAATATCACATCTTTGTGCATACTGATCATTTTCTTGCCATGTAGCTTCAAACCGAATTATATGTTCTGTCATTTCTGCTCAAAGATCGAGTCTATCCTGGCAATCTTTGGGAAATAATCAGTGAGCGCAGTATAGAGGCCAGGCAAGAAGAAATGTTGCACAGGCACCAGCATGTCTGTACTGGTGGGGATGGTGGAAGGCACACCCATGTAGAGCGAGTTCTCATAGACAAGAGGAGGAGACGGTGTCAAATGGAGGTGTCTTTGTATAGTCAGGCGATTGAGCTCTTGGAACAACACTGGATGTGTGAGCTTATTCAAATTTAAGTGCGGCTGTGTGGTCTGAACCCACTTGCTATTTGTAGCACGATTTGGAGCTCGAACCAAGCATCCCATCAGGCCAAGCACGATGGAAACAGTTACACCTGCGAACTACATACCTTTACCTTGCGCGCCTTTAGCCTGTTCAATTGCAACACGAGAGACGTGTGTAGCTTGGCTAAGGAGGAACAATACCCACTGCCTCATTCGATGTTGAGATCCTTTGATTGAGAAAACGTTACATTCAAGTTCGGACGGCTCTACCCTTTCAGTCTTTGGTCAATCGGCCTTGCACGCAGGAAGACCAATATCCATCAGTTTGAAGGTCAGTACTGTGATAGTCCACTCGGCTGCTCTCACTGCCTTTCTACAGTGTATTGGCTCCCCATTTTCCCTGTCAAGTACATGGGTCACTTCCGACATCCAAGAAAAAAAATTCCAGGTGTTCCAAGCAGAACTGACCATGCAGGCGGAGTTGATGGTGACATCCCTTGCCACTAGGCGTAACAACGCTCATCTGTGTAACCTTGGTCTGGATTTGCTCATCTTGCGGGCAAAGCTATGCCGCGCCCAAGCTGAGATGGAGCTCTACATGATGGCCATTGAAAATTCTCATGTGTGCAGCTTCTGTGACAATAGTAAGCATAGGCTGATTGTGCTCCCTTCAATCATTGATGTCCTTGTAGGTTTCTCAACGTCCCCAGATCCGATGTCCTGCATGATTTGGGAATCATGCATGGACATGACTACTAGGTATCCCCCTAAAAGACAAAGTCTGTTAGCTTAGTCCTCAGACTAGTCAACCCATACCTTGGTATCAAACCTTGGTCCAATAGTTTCAGTTTTCCCTCAGTGATTCATGAATCCACCATGTTTTGAAGAAAAGTCATATGTGAGATGGGAATCACATAATGACCTAGTTGATATGAGAAGCAAAATGAAGGTTAAGGTATTGCCTTTCCTTTGGCTTATTCACTTTGGCTAGAGAAACCCATAGAGAAAAGTTCAAAGCCTAACAAAAACCTATCTAAAAAGCCCGCGTATTGTGTACTATTATTTGTTCCATTATTTCTGAGTTGTTTTCTCTAGTGTTTCTTTACTTTGCTTTTCTATTAGGATGCTCTGACTAATCAGATGCTTCATAAAATTGTACCTACAGGGTATGATGTCATAATGATGTCATAGGACTTCACCTACACTCCTGCAGGTATTTTGGTTGAAAGATATGATATCATAGTGATGTCATAATGATGTCATGTTCCATGGAATTTGCTAGAACATTCCAATGACTCATAATGACTCATAGTGACTCATAGTGACTCAGAATGATGTCATTATCCCACCATGAATATTCTGGAATGTTCTTTTGCACCTGCTAGAACATTCTGCTCCAGTTTTTGGAATATTCTTCTCACATTCTGAAGTCATTACATCACCTTTTTACTTACATAATATTCCCACACAAAATGTATATAAGGAGAGCCCATTCTCCCCCAAAAAAAATAGATCTCCCACTTGTTGCATTCAAGAACTCCCACTTGAGCAAATTGAACTCTCACCTAAGAAGCTTCAGTCTGAACAAATTGCTGCTTACAAAGCCCATTTCCTTTGTAAGAACTGTCCAGGCAAGTGCAGGGAAAGTGTTTCCCTTGAGATTACGTAAGTTTCTCACAATAGAAACTCAGTTTTGTGAGACCAGTGTTTTCACCACGTAGTGTTTACTGACCAACACGAGCTTTGGTCACCGTTGTTATTTGTGAGACCAGCATTCTCACCAGGTATTTGTATACTGACCAACACGAGCTTTGGTCATTGTTGTTATTTGTCATTGTTTTCTATTTGTCATTTGTTGTTATTTGTGAGACCAGCGTTCTCACCAGGTATTTGTATATTGACCAACACGAGCTTTGGTCCACATAGTCACATTTGAGACCAGCTTCTCAACAGTTAACCGTATATTCAGGAAACCAGTTCAAGTGTCTAGACGGTATATCCTAGACAATCCCATAGTTTCAATCAGAGATAATAAAGCTCCGGCTAAGTTAATCTGACTGATTGGTTTAGCGAGCCTCCCAAGAACTCACACGTTATCTACCACGAAAGAAGAAAAGTCGTAGACCGTGTTAATCGAGGACTGGCAAGAAGTCTTATCCAGTGTAATTGTGGTGTCATTACATTCTTACATGTATTTATATAAGACCCTCGGTTATTAAGACACCGATTGTTCCACGATGTCTACCTGAGGAAGTAGACCTTATCCAGGATCACGGGGATGATGAAGACGAGGATGACGACGGTGATGGCTCGGGCAGCGAAGACTATGATGATATCGACGTTTGGGTGCCATGAGTTAGACCAGGCTGAGATCAACATCTTTAGTGCATGACAATATTTTTGGCCATCCCGCTGGACCCTAACCTTCTTCATTTATTGCCTTTGTATTGAACATTACTAGCTACTGTATCAATCATGTAGAACAGTGTTATTTTGGTGTAATTACAATAGACTTCGCGTTCAAATTCGTATTGCTGCCGCGGATCACATTGTGCTTCACCAACTCAGAATATTTCAGTTCTTTCTTTCCTCGGCCCGCACATACATCTTACAAGCTAGCTGGTAGTACCTATTAAGCATACCCAATTCCCTAGGCAATATGACACCCCTTAGTATCTTCTTCCTTGATGTTATTACTCCACAGCGAGTTCGCACATCTCAATCATTTCTCAATCAATTCGTGTCATGTTTCTGTATTCTAGCTGCTAGATGTTTGGTATATATTCTCGACCACATGTATCTCAACACCCATACGCGATCATGGCCTTCTTGAAGCCTTAGAGCTCGCAAGGTAAATCAATGCTAAACCTGCATCATCCAACAGTAGACCGTGAGAAAATAGGTTCGTCATCAATTCCACCACATTGATACATACATTTACTCTCAGCCATCAACCTCAAGTTCGTATTCGCCTGGGTGATACAGTCAGTTTATTCCCAAGGCCACCCACGTCCAACATACTTTGAGTTGGAGAAGGGGCGTCCCATGCAATTTGATGAGGAGAACAAGTACTGATTCCACTTGGTGCGTATTTCTCCATCATCCTTGCCCGGTAATTTCCTCTAACCAACGAAGTCTGTACATTTGGTACAGATTTCACAGCCTTTCACAGCCCATCTCTGCCATCTGCAGGCGCTCTTTCAGCCTGACAATGGAGTCCACCTTGCCATCTTCGTGTTTTTGTGTTGGCAGAAGTAGAAGGGAAGCCTTATCGTTCCTTGCTGATTTTTTATCATCAACATTGTCGCTAACCTATTATAAACTTCAAGAATGATTGATGATATTGACTGATTTTACCTGGTGAGTTCCTGGTCACCTTCATTAGTGTGGCCCACTAACTCAATCCTAAGCAAAGGCATCAGCATGTCCCGCCTCTGGGTAGGCGCGATAAGTTTACCGCAGGTTTAAGTTGATACTACGTCCTTGTAGCTCGAAGGTCTGACATGAGGGACACGGCATATTGGACCTAGGCAGATGTAAAATGGCGAGCTGCCACGAGACGATGCAAGGTCAGTGGAGCTATATGCCTACGGTGATACTTATGTCACACTTTAATCTAGCCATCGAATTGTAGCTCACCTTCGGCTCAAGGTTGACGGATATTCACCTTGGCCACCGTTTGACCCACGGCTCTGGCCACCGGTTACATACCATGCCTACTGCCCTGCCCACCAGTTAAGTTCAGTGCCCACTCTGGCTACCAAGTTTCCCTGAGATATCATATAGTGTAATGCTAGGGATAAAAGTGACTTACAGTATCTGCGATGCCAGTGCTACCCTTTCTTCCCAACTTCCATGACCACCCACAACATCACTTCCAGTATTCTGGCCAAACGCGGCTTGTCCGCCCTCCAAATGGGGCCTCGCAAAAGAGCGTAAGTTGTCCAAATTGACCACAATTTTTGTATGCTCATCCTGTCCACCAGCTCCCTATCTGATCTGCTTGTATCCCACGGGCGCCACTTTGCTCGAACGGTGTTCGCGCTTTGCAACTATCCTTCCTTGCTCACCAATGGTATATTAAGACTGGAGCAAATGGAAGATACTCCATTGGAAGACTTCTCTGCCGAGTAAGAGACATACACAATTTGTATTTGCTTGTTGGCTGACGTACTTAATAGAGAGCGGCGAGAACATCACGTCTTTGAGCAACTCTTGGACTCCTACCCCGGCCTTCTGGACCAATTGAAGGATGGATCCGATGAGGAAATCCTTCACGTTGGGGAGCTGGTACATCATTACCTATGTGGCCAGATTTTGCACTCATAATTTGCAGATTGGTAAGGGAGCCGCAGGTGCCAGAGGCGACGACACAAAAACATTGAAGTCTGCGGTGCTAGATTGGATTTCCCCGAAAGGAGAAGCAATACAGCCTCCTTTACACAGAAACTCCAAAATTGACCGCGGATTCAACCACAAGCTCACTGGATCTCTCCTCTGTGTTGCTGGGCTGGATTGGAGTGATCCTCAGTATGCTCCGGTTTGCTGCCCTTGAATATTGCACTTATTCTTATTTAACAGGATTAAAGAGGATCTTCGCAGTGGTGAAATGTTGGTCTGTGGGGATCAGTGGCCCATATTTTTGTATGCCCACTATGTTTATGATCATGAGGACCCATGGTCCGGTCTTCTTAGGAGCCGCTTGCTTGTATGTGTGAGTGCGCACTTGTGAGATCACCTTGCCCATTTACTTCATCGTGTTCCAACAGGCCTACAAGCACGTTTTCACCTCTCCAAGCTCAGTCGACAGAGAGCCCAAAGCCACGCGATCCGGCAATGCTCGCCTCCACGGCATGAATTGTGTCACCATGGCCTCCATAGCCTATATCGCAACTCAGGTTCGTTGATGATGATATTTTTGTGTGCAGTGCTGACGTACGAGTGAAGGTGCAATTCGCCTTAAGCTCATCTTCAGTGTTCTCACAAACCAACATGACCACGGACTCTGAGACTTTCTACCATAGCCTCCTTGACCTCTTAGAAGACCCTGAGGAATCTAAGGAAGTTGACGAGCTGCTTACTTGGTGGAATCGGTATGTTTTACATTCTTCACCACGTCGCCAAGGCTGATACATTATCACCTCCTCAGCCAAGTTTTTCCTACTTCCTCTGCTGCCAAGAGACCTATCAGCACCAACAGCACCTTATCCAAGATACGACAAAAACGAATGGCCCTCGACAAGCTACAAACCTCCATAATATCTCTTCGTAGATTTAATATACTCGTCTGTCTGTAGTAAATAGTATTGCAATCTAATGATAGTCTGCTTTTGCTTTGCATCAATAAGGACCATTCTTCCACGAAATGCTGACGGAAGAAATCGCCTGACCAATATAAACGCACCAGCACAATGCAACATGTTGTAAGATTTTATCTAGAAGCACCCTTGAGAGTGTGTTTGCGGAGAAAAATAGACTTGATTGCATTGCATATGATAACCACAGCTCAGCAGCTATCCGACGGATAGCACTACCCTGCCATGTCTCCGCGCCATGGGAATAAAAGCAGTCCCCATCCAAAAATGTCTGGCCTTGGAAGATTGCAGCAATTAGAGAGAGAATGGGGAACATGCAACAAGGAACTATCTTATTGTACGTTTGTCGTATCTCAAGCGGGGATCACAACCACATACCTAAGGTCGACACCAAGGGGGTTCTTGTTGAGAATACAATGATAAGCTCTGCCTGCATAAGGCAACCACATTGGCAGAGCTCGATACTGCGTTGGATACACCCAGCACTGTTGGACTATCGTCCGTTATAGCCCAACACAATCCAACCATATAAAGGTTTGACTCACGCTGTCATTAATTTATATATTGGGGAGTATAAAATTCAAATCTCATCGTGCATACACTCATCAGACCTCGTTGAGGTTGGGGAAGATGGTAATCCACTGCCATTCGTTGCCCAGATTGTGCACTTGGTAGGTTGGAGCAACGCAAGCAGGAATTGCAACCACATACCTAGGGTTGACACCGAGGGGGTTCTTGTCGAGAGTACAATGACAAGCTCTGCTTGCATAAGGCAACCTCATTGGCAGAGCTCAATACTGCGTTGAATACACTTGGCACCATTGGACCATTGGCAGTTATGGTCCAACACAGTCCAACCATATAAAAGATTATCTGACACTGTCATTAGTTCAGAGATTGCAGAGGAAGTAAAAGCAGTCAAAGGCTACATGCCACCACCAGGGTAGGGCGGAATTGTAGTATATTGCAGCTGGTCCTCGAGTAGGCGACGGCGGTTGGTCTCAACAACTTAATATTGTATTGCCACGTCTGATGGGTGTTGCAATATGTGCAATTTCAGTGACAAGCTGGCAAGTGATTGTGACTAAGCTGTCACGGTTGTGCATCTGATGGTTTCTATCCAACTAAGTCCAAGTATTCAAAGCTTGCTCATGAGGGGTACAAATTTGATGATTATTGTGCATATTTTAAATCAGATAAAGCCTTCTAATGATTTATCATTTTCGGGTCGTTTACCTGATGTTGTTGATGGTAGGAACTGCCACAAAATGAACACTGGTGATCATAATCTGCAGGCATATCTGTAACAGCCGAAATCATGTGACAACGATTCAGAATCAGTATTAGATCAAATCAAAGATAATAATGGTACTGACTGTAACAGGCGAGAAATATTGGGGGACACAGTTGATGGAGGGATCGTTACAGTGGCATCAAAGATCAGACAGTTTAAGCGCCACAGCACACACTGGAATGAATGCTGCAGAAGACATGATTCGAAGTGCATAATCAAAGTCTCAATGAGGTTATCACCCAGTATCAATAATGTGACTCACCACGAATAATGCCAAGTTGCTATCAAAATGGCAACTTCAGTACAAATATTCTTATTAGGTATCAAAAATGAGACATAGATACAAATATCTCGACTCAGTTCCAATACGGTTGGAACTGAGTCTCAAAGGCACGTGATTGCGACCGACTTGGGAAATTTCCAACATTTGCGTGACTGCCAACTTCTGGGGGCTGCTGATTGCATGTACCATGATAGGATAGGAAGGACTAAATCTAATGAGTTCAAGTAGGACCCATGAGAACCCCTTTGGAACCCAGGTTGGCTGAGGCCCAAACTTGTCTGGACACATTTTGAGGATTTTTGTCCGGATGCCGTCCTGGGTCCACCTGAGGGGTGAATTTTGTCCAGACTCTGACCCAGGTTACCAAAAAGTCTCAAAAAATGTGTCTTTCTTATTCTAAGTAGCTAGGTGTGTTTAGAATAGCCAAAAAGAATCAAAAATCGCCTTCTTCATCCCTCTGTGTGGCCCCATTCCTCGAAGTCCTCTTGCAGAACAATTTGGCAGCTTCCGCCAACTGAGGCAAAGCAGTTGATAGGATATTGAATGCCCTTGGGGAATCTCCAGTGCTGCAGAACGAGCAAAGACCACTGATTGTGGAAGTTTTTTTAAATCATATTTATGGCCTTTGCCAATCCATTCATGAGGGTGAAAAATAGGGGGACAAACGAGATCGAGCTCGTTCATAACTAGAAGTGAGACAGAAGAACTGTACCAATGAAAGAAAAAAGATGTTGGTTTGTGCCAGTTGCACTTTTGTGGGCATCACATATAGTAGTCGACTTGCTCAATCGAACGTCAAGCGTCCAATGGAAGCTATAAAAAGCAAGATTCGAACTCTCGCGTTCAACATTATCGACTGTGTCGTTCCGCTACACTACGAGTCTACCATATCTTACATCCATCGGGCAATAGCCCATGTCCGGACTTCAACCTGGCATACCACCACCCCCTTCGCAGATGTCCGGACGTTCACCTGGGTTGACACCCAAATTAGACGTTTTGTGTCCGGACTGTAACCTGGGTGAAACGGTCATTTGGGTCAATTTTTGTCCGGATGCCAGCCTGGGTTCCATGGGGGTTCTCATGGGTCCTGTTCAAGTTAGCGTGCGGCTATTCCCGTACAGGTTTAAGTCGCTATTTGCAAACGCATTTCAGACTGAGAATTTCCAGGTATGCTATTCTGGAATGTTTTGCTTATGGAAAGTCATCCACTATGCTCTGAGCCGGGCGTGTGCATAAGCGCTCACACACACACCTACTATCAAGTGAAGAGGCTATCATATCCACAAACAGCAAATTACTCGACATCCAACATCGGGTGCGCGGTTCCTTGATGCGTGTGCTCTTGTCATGTTTTCCTGCGTGTTTTTGTCGCCCCCAGGTTGGAGCTGAGATTATCAACGGTGCCGTAATGGAGGACTCGGATGGTTTTCATACTCTCAAGCAATTTAGAATGTTCGATACGATATGTAAGTCTCAATCCAGCAATGCCTTAATGATTGATTAACTGCATGCATGCAGGTCTCGATATACTGCTTCAAATTAGGTTTCTAACGCTCATACGAGGCTCCAATTGGATCACTCCTTGACTGCATCACGGTGACCAACATGTGGCTCGAACAAGTTCCAGCCCGCTGGATATCGATATTAAATGTCGGTGCAATGTGCTCAGTTCAGCCTATCTGGAAAAATTGAAGTGGCAGTAAGCCGTGTTATCTACTAGAAGCGCTCGTTCAAATTTGATATTTCTCTTCGCTGGGACGCTACAGTGACAGGGTTCGTTTAAGTTTTACATTTTATTTTCATTTCTTTGCCTTCGGTAAGCGCTTTGAGTTTCTGCTATGCCTAGACTACTAATCTGAAGTCGAGATTAGGTTTCAGCTAAGTAGAGGGTCCGAGTCACCGCTGTATCTGCACGACCCAGATATCACAATCTGGCAAACCCTTTTATTGCATTTCATCCAAATGATCACTAGTACGCATGCAGGTTTCCTTATGTTGTTGTCCATTAGTTTTAGAAACATAATCTGGACAGTGATTGGCCTCCAATGTCATCCTTGACTGGCCGCAACGATTCTTTCTAGACCTGCCAGTGGTGCCAGCATCAGCACACGGGTGGCATGCTTCGGCACGGCAGAGACAGTCGCACTTGTTCGATCATTCCCAATTTTCTATGAGGCGCAATGGCAATGTTTGACTTCCATATCTATATCCAGGGTCCTGAATGAGCGCTTGCTCCCACTTCGCATAGAACACGTGTTCCCATGTATTCAGTGAAAATGCCTGTAGCGTTCTGTTTTGATGGGCCAGATTCGTGTACGATTTACATGCAGTAAATCATTCATGCGGAGTTCCATTCGTCCCTTATAACTGCTGTTCATTGACTTTTAACTTCCCAACCCACGTGCGGATAGTTCTCGATGGCTGGACGGACCCCTCTGGTGTTCATAATCCTCGCCTCCACTTGCATATTCGCTCTTTGCTGGGGGTTCATGATTGTAATTTGGCATCAAGAATATGTGATTCTCCCCGACTCCGTCGTCGACCTCATTGCAAGATATCCTACTGAACTCACCCTCATATCCTCTGTGATATCCACGATTCTGTCAGCAGCCAGCACTATGTGAGTTCAGATAGCTAGGTGTACGCAGTGCTTCGCTGACATCTGCATCTGCATCCAGTCTTTTATCGCTCGCTGTCAAACAAGCAATCAACCATTATATTACTCGACCATTATCACTGGTCGAACTCCATACTGCAATAGCTCTCACCAAACATGAACCCCTTGTTCGATGGGATTATTACAAACTCTCAATTTTCACATTGGTTTTTTTTCAGTTTGGTTACGCTCCTCAATTCAAGGTTTGAAATCGTGCTCACGAGTCCCATAACTAACACATACCCTGTCGCAGCTGGACGACATTCATATTGCCGACATCGCTTTTGTGGCCTGTATCGATCGAAGGCTATAGTCTGGACCTTTCAAGCAGTGTCTTCAATACGAAACTAGCTAATGACACTGCTCGGCCAGGATGTAGGGACTGTGCATCCTTATTCAATGGGTGGTACCCATTGATAACCCCATTATAGATTACCAGAATGGTTTCGATATCCTCGACATTATGGCGTCAATGAGCGGGACTTCAGCCACACGTTCGGCTGTTGCAGGTGGAAATGATAGTGTGTTCGCCTTCAACGGTGTCTCGTACATCACATCCAGTGGTGCGCTCTGATGTACCAGCGTACCCCGATTAGTATCTCATTCTGTTCTCAGGTGGCATCCTTCCGGCGGTGGAAGATTATGCAGGCACGACATTGCCCCCTGAATATATTGGTCTCGAGTACTACGGTGGACAAGTCGCGGTCAATACATCGCTCGTCCAAAGACCGGGGCCGTTCTGGACTCGCTAGAAGGCTATACGGTGACGCAACAGGGTCTTTCCGCGAATATTAACTGCAGTATCCTAACTGACCTTGACTCAACCGAGTTTTCGACGAACTTTGAGAATTCTCTTCGACGGTCCCTTGGAGAGTATATTAAAGCATGGAATTGGACAGCTTCTTGTCCTCTCGGCGGTACGTTTGTACGGTCCACCTGTATCTGACGCGTCCTGATGTTGTTTGTCAGTGGGAAACGGCTATTGGGTGACCACGGACTTCTGGATATATAACAATTCATATGAATGGCCTTCTCGGTATTATTAACTGTCCCACTGCGAACTTCGCGAACACTAGTGTCACATCATTCGGTAAGCGAGTTCAACGTTGAGAAGTTCCAATGTTGATCGTCGTTACTACCGTAGACATCTTCGTGAGGGCCCTCGGAGAATATAGTTTCATTAATACAACAGTCTGCCATGTGGCACCATATGTGGCTTCGTTCAATGTGACATACAACCAGTCAATGATCTCCGTCGATCAACATTCCACATGGTCCCATCCAGCTACTGCCAGAAATAGCAATCGTTGTCACCGCCTTCATATCAAACGTAGTATACCAGCTATCTATCTCTAGTCAGACGACGTACAATAACCCTTTGGGGGGGATTACTGCGGCTTAAAGACTCCGACATTTCGGTGAATGACGC
Source organism: Suillus subalutaceus (assembly GCF_016647625.1). Lineage (NCBI taxonomy): Eukaryota > Fungi > Basidiomycota > Agaricomycetes > Boletales > Suillaceae > Suillus > Suillus subalutaceus. The sequence continues at coordinate 104,557 of NW_024540368.1, read as the reverse complement.
CTTGGTGAGCAGCTTTTGCCACATTTAGAATGGCAAACAAATTGTCGAGTTTCACAGGCAGACTACTTCCGCTGGCGTTGTAGAGTTTTCTGCCACAGTAAGTGAACAAGCTCGTCTTACCCATCGCTCTCAAACGGGGGGCTGATATACCGTAGTACCTTCGTTCTGCCTACTCTGCAGGAAATGCCAGTACGAGTGCAACGATGCAGGACTTGTACACGGACGAAAGGTGCTTTCACACCCCTGAATGGAACAATGTATATCACGACCTACGGCTGGTACAGAGGACGCCTTACATACATCTATATTCTCTGCGTCTTCACGGTCATCTGGGCGGTTACCGTATCAGCTGCGGTGTACAGTCTGATTCATGAATGTATTCGCCCACGCGCCAATCCCGCGTTTGATGCGTCGAACCCAGTCCATCTAATGATGGCATCTGGACTAGAAACGCTCCCAGGATTTGAAGATAACGGAGATTTGGAGAATGAACGTGCACGAGTGCGTCTTCTAGATGGTCAGGATGTGGCACCTGACGATGCAGTGGGAGAGAAGACATCCGCTCGGCCTACTAGATCGACAATGCCGCGGTTCGAGATTGTACCGTAGGTGAGGAGCCTACAGCTGCTGGGTATAACGTGCTATGAGATCTTTCGTGTATCTTGCTACCGTGATCTGTACGGTCCACCAATATGTGATTATTTTTCGTTTGATCTGATTCTTACGGTCTTGGCTTCCGAGTTACCGCGCATCGCACCTTATTCCACATGATAGTCTTACAGAAAATCTACAAAAGACCCAGTAGATAGACTTGTAAAGCCTGGCGTTCTTGCAACTAAGCTATTGTCTGGTGACATTGCTCTGATCGTCTTAAATCTTTTCCTTGTGTCTTCACCTTGAGCTGTCGCCACTTTAGTCAGTGGCTGTGCCATGACAAGCTACAATATTTGTTGTCAGGTTCAGCGCTGAACATCATAAGGCTTATACGAAGCACAGGTAAGGACTGAGGAAACGTAGCCATATTCGAAGTTCTCCTATCCCAACTCGACGTTCGGCACTCCCGTTTCATTCTGCCTCTGTTCCACATATTCCTTCATTTAGCGGACCGCGTCTTTTACAGGTTCATTCTGGTCCTCTGCTCCACGGACTCCTTCTCATAGTCCAGCCGCGTCTCATTTTCATTCCGCCCCCAGCTCCAACTATGATTTTGACGACCATAGCGTAGAGTGGAAGGTGCGGTTAGGTTACTTGGCAGGGTGGGTCGAGTTTCGGTTTTCGTCAAGCACGCGGTATCGTTGCTGCCAAAGGCCCAAGTAGCTGGCCCCATTCCGTCACCGCGATGCGTACTAAATTGCTTGACCTGTCCCGCGCAAGAGCAACGGAGGAGTGGAGAAAGTCCATTATTGACGAGGACGTCATGGCTTTAGCGGCAACGTGCATCATCTGGCAGATTTGAGTAATTGTACTGAGCGCAACGATACTTCACCACCAGATGTACTTCCTAGGCCAGTCTGAAGTTTGGAGAGATATGATTAGGTTTGATTGAAATCTCAGTTAAAATTTTGCAGGACTAAAATGTTGAAAACCCCAGGTTAGCGCAGGCCGACATTGGTCTGTGGCCCAATGCTCGGAAGAGACTTTACTATCATTGTACTTCGCCCTTATTGATAATTTCATTCTTCTATCATCCTTCTAGATCGCACTATTTTTAAGCGCTTCTGCAACTTCTGCCGCCCACCTGGAGGTGTTCTATGAGCCATTCTCAATGGGGGCATTTCTAAACCCGACTTTGAAGTCGTTGTGCCCCGGAGTCTTGGGTCGATGATGAAATGGTTCGAGTCTTTATCACGCGAGGCACCACGTACTGATGCCAATACGATTATGAGGCTCGGGGTAGATGCGGCATAGAGAACATTCCTGGATTGATTGCATTCCAACAGGCCATAAATGAGGCAGGGGTCAAGACACTGCAGGTGATTATGACGCGGTAAATTCCACTCGTCGAGTTGTGATGGCTATATTAATGGCAGAGTCAGTCGTGCAATGCTAATGACACACCCGCAGCAGAGTCCGCTATCTTTTGATCTAGCTTCGTCCCTACCCACCCAACAGCTCGAACCAGTAGCATCTGTTCTGAGCCAACGCTCGGACCCAGCCCGACTTAGCGTCGCATTTGAGTTTTTATTCCGCCGTCTAGTCGCCAAACTGCGGCGATGTGGATATCGCTCCGAGACTCCATGTTGAGGATTGATAAGTGGTTTTTGATCTGCGCGTAACGAGGGACGAAGTGGGTGGGCGCAACATTTGCATAAAGCTGTTAGACTGAGAGAGAGGGCCATTCCATCTCCGGGACGTAACAGCAGGAATCATTTCATAACTTATGACTACCTGGTCACCAGATTTCTTAACTTAACTCCTTCTTTTCTTCGAATAGCGCTCTATAGACGCTGAGAGAGGTACTGGTGAGCTGGTCACTCCTTCTGGTTTATCAAATAATGCGTCCAACTTCGGGATCAAGTTCTGTTCATTGAGGTATCTGAGATCATGTTACTGACAATATACTAGTTCAAGGTTATTTTCTCAAACTACTCAATTGGTCAAACGCCTTCGACAAATAGTTGCGCATGCTTTGCACCTCTTGACTTTGCTGATCGATGATCCCTCAGTTGATAGGATGCAATCTGGTCACGGTAACGTGACTTGTGATTGCTCGTACCCTCGTACCTGTGAAAAGTAATGGGATCCGAAGAATCTTGGTTACCGGGTGTGGATGTATGTAGGCTCGAAGTCTCTTCACTCAGATTAAGGGCTCGCGCTCAGCGCTCAACTTGTACATAATGCTTATGTAACTTACTGTGACCGTCAGACCATCATTTGGAATTCATGACTTCTTTGTTCCAAGCAGAAATGAACGTTTGTATGGCCGTCGCCGTGGTAAAGGGGTAACTTGACTGTCTTTTCTTTTGTTTAGCTGCAGCTTATACTGTCATACTAATACATCGAAACTGGGCTATTGTCCATAAATGCTACAATGCTGGGGACGCCATAATGATGAGAGAGGAGCTCAGCACGGTACAGGGTCCAAAAGAAAACCGATAAGAGTTTCAAATTGTTCCAGAACGCCGTCCGGCGTCAGCAGAGGCGCTCGACCGGAGCCAAGGCTCGCGCGTCGACGCGAATTACTTCCGCAGGATTATGTGAATACTGGATGACTTTCTATATGAGAATGTCATATAGATCACCTCATTAGGCAGGTGAACTGCAATGTCAATGTTCGTTAATGCATTTCCAATGAATTTACAATGATGTGTTGTTTCAACGTTAACTCTATTGGGCCCAATAGACCCTGCAGACGAAAATTTCCGACTGCCTTCCGATGTAGGATGTCTGCTGACGTAATCAGCCTTGCTCGACATGTGCAACGCGGCACATCGCGTAGTAATACCAAAGTGTGTTCTCAACCTTTCGCCAAGTATGTTAATTTCTCTTTCTCCCGCATCACGGGGTGTTGATGTGATTTAGAAGCAATTGGGGTCGGCAAAGATATAAACGGTGAAGGTGCCGAGTGTCAATGCGGTCTTGTCGTGATACCTCGACTCCAGCAATGATAGCAGCAGCTAGGACCTGAGCCCCTTCTTTGTCGTCATTGAAAAGGTCTGCCTCATCAGCATTAATGTGATAAACTCATTCTGGAATACAAGATCGTCCATTGATGGGAAGGACTACTACATCTAATGAGTTAGCGTGCAGCTTGATTATTTGAGTTTAACTTTCCTTTACACAAGTCTAATTGGTCGATACGTTTGAGCTTTCACATGCGGGCCTATCCAGGGTCTATACCCTCTCCATCATGATATGCTGCTCCAAATTAGGTTTCTAACGCTCATATTAGGCTCCAATTAGATCACTCCGGAGTCCCTGACTGCCAGATCACGGTGACCAACATGTGGCTCGAACAAGTTCCAGCTCACTGGATGTCGATTTAAAATGTCGGTGCACATTGCTCAGTTCAGCTTATCTGGAAAAGTGGCAGTAAGCTGTGTTGTTTACTAGAAGCGCTCGTTAAATTTGACATTTCTCTTCGTCGGGACGCTACAGTGACAGGGTTCGTTCAATTTTTACATCCGGCCTGGATCTACAATATTTTGTCTTTACACGTGTGTATTCATCATTTCTTCTTCTTCTTCGCTTTCGGTAAGCGCTGGGTCTCTGCCATGCCTAGACTACTGATCTGGAGTCCAGATTAGGTTTCACCTAAGTAGAGAGTCCGAGTCACCACTGTATCTGCACGACCCAGATATCACAATCTGGCAAACCCTTTTATTGCACTTCATCCGAATAACTACTAGTACGCATGCAGGTCTCCTTATGTTGTCCATTAATTCTAGAAACGTAATCTGGACGCTGATGAGCCTCCAATGTCATTCCTTGACTGGCCGCAACAATTATTTAAAAACTTGCCAGCATCAGCACGCGGGTGGCATGCCATAGTCCGGCACGGCATGGACAATCGCACTTATTCGATCATTCTCAATTTTCTCTGAGGCGCAATGACAGTGTTCGACTTCCATCTCTATATCCAGGATCCCGAATGAGCGCTTGCTCCCACTTCGCATAGAACACGTGTTCCCCTGTATTCAGTGAAAATGCCTGTAGCGTTCTGTTTTGACGGGCCAGATTCGCGTGCGATTTACGTGCAGTAAATCATTCCTGCAGAGTTCCATTTGTTCCTTATAACTGCTGTTCATTGACTTTAACTTCCCAACCCACCTGCGGATAGTTCTTGATGGCTGGGCAGAAGCTTCTGTTGGTGTTGACAATCCTCATCTCCACTTGCATATTCGCTCTTTGCTGGGGGTTCATGATTGTAATTTGGCGTCAAACATATGTGATTCTCCCCGACTTCGTCGTCGACCTCATCATAGGATACCCTACTGAACTCACCCTCGTATCCACTGTGATATCCACGATTCTGTCAGTAATCACCACGTTGTAAGTTCAAATAGCTAGGTGTACGCAGTGCTTCGCTGACATCTGCATCTACATCCAGTCTTTTATCGTTCGCTGTCAAAAAGGCAATCAACCATTATATTACTCGACCAATATCACTGGTCGAACTTCATACCGCAATAGCTCTCACCAAACCACAACCCCTTCTTCGATGGGATCATTACAAACTCTCAATTTTCACGTTGATTTTTGTCTGTTTGGTTGCGCTCCTCAATTCAAGGTTTGAGATTATGCTCACAAGCGCTATAACTGATACATACCCTGTCACAGCTGGACGACATTACTATTGCCGACACTGCTTTCGTGGCCTGTACCGATCAACGGCACAGATCTGGACCTCGGAAGCAGCGCCTTCAACCTGAAACTAGGTAATGACACTAATGAATTTGGAGGTAAGGACTGTGCATCCTTATTCATTGAGTGGTACCCATTGATGACCCCACTATAGATTACACGAAAGGTTGGGATCTCCTCGTTATTATGGCGTCAATGAGCGGGACTTTAGCCACGGCTTCGGCTGTTGCAGGCGGAGATAAAAGTGTCTTCGCCTTCAACGGTGTCTTGTACACCGAATCCAGTAGTGCGTTCTGATGCAACAGCGTACCCGGATTAGTATCTCATTCTGTTCTCAGGTGGCATCCTTCCGGCGGTCGAAGGTTATGCAGGCACGACATTGCCCCCTGGTGAATATATTGGTCTTGAGTACTACGGTGGAAAAGTCGCGGTCAATACATCGCCCGCCAATCCATCGCTCGTCAAAGGACGTTACGGACTTGCTAGAAATTATACAGTGATACAACAAGGTCTTTCGGCGACTATTACCTGCAGTGACCTTGACACAAACGAGTACTCGCTGAGCTTTACACCTTTCAATACGTCAAATACAACTTGGTGGCAAGGGACAGGTTATTGTTCTTCTCTCGGCAGTACGTCTGCACGGTCCACCTGTATCTGACACGGCCTGATGTTGTTTGTCAGGTAATACCAACTATTGGTCGACGGAGAACAATATTGATGAAATGAGTTTTCTCGGTATTCTTCTCTGTCCCATTCCGGCCACAATCGCGAGTGCTAATGTCACATCATTCGGTAAGCGAGTTCAACATTGAGAAGTGCCAATGTTGATCGTCGCCACTACCTTAGACATCGTCCTGCAGGGCATGGGACAATATAATTTCTTGGCTCAAACAGTCTGCACGGTAGCACCGTATGTGGCTTTGTTTGATGTGACATACAACCAGGGAATGATCTCTGTCGGTCAACAACCATATCTTCCCACCCAGCAACTCCAGACCAACAGTATGCATGATTGTCACCTCCTTCATATCGGTCGTAGTGAACCGGCTGGCTAGCTCTAGTCAGACGACGGCCACTAACCCTTTGGGGCAGTTGCTTCAGCTTAGCGAAATAAACACTACGACTACGGTGCATGAAACCTTGGTGAGCAGCTTTTGCCACATTGAGAACGGCAAACAAATTGTCTCACTTGTGAGTTTCACAGCAGAACTACTTCCGCGGCGTTGTAGAGTTTTCTGCCACAGTAAGTGAACGATCTCGTCTTACCCATCACTCTCAAACGGGAGCTGATATACTGTAGTACCTTCGTTCTGCATACTCTGCAGAAGGTGCCAATATGAGTTCAACGATGCAGGACTTGTACTCGAACAATACAGCTTTCACATCCCTGAATGGAACAATGTTTGTCACGACCTACGGCTGGTACAGAGGACGCCCTACATACATCTATGTTCTCATTGTCTTCACGGTCATCTGGGTGGTCACTGTTTCAGCTGCGGTGTACAGTCTGATTCAGGACTGTATTCACCCACGCACCGGTCCCATTTTTGATGCGTCGAACCCAGTCCATCTGATGATGGCATCTTCGGCGGGGGGACTAGAAGCGCTCGCAAGATTTGAAGATAACGGAGCTTTGGAGAATGAACATGCACGAGTGCGTCTTCTAGATGGTCGAGGTGTCACAGTGGCACCTGATGATGCAGTGGGAGAGAAGGCATCCGCTCCGCCTACTAGACCGACAATGCCGCGGTTCGAGATTGTACCGTAGGTGAGCAGCCTACAGCTGCGGGGTATAACATGCTATGAAATCTTTTATGTATCTTACTACCATGATCTGTACGACCACCAATAGTGACCCGCCCTTATACCATGTGATTGTTTTTCCTTTCATCTGATACTTAGCCTTGACTTCCGAGTTACTTGTAAAGCCTGGCATTCTTGCAAACAAACCATTACCTGGTGGCATCATTGCTCTAATCGTCTTAAGTCTTTTCCTTATGTCTTCACCTCCAGTATTACCAATTCGAGCTGTCGTCATGCTTTTAGTTACCGGCTGTGCCATGACATGCTGCATGCCGGGTTGAGCGCTCAACATCCTGAAGCTTACTTGAAGTACAGGCAAGGACAGAGGAAACCTAATGATAATTGAGTAAAAATCGCGCTACAGATACTACAAGGAGACAGCCTGGTTTCACTAGTTGCGTAAGTTGTACACCTTCGTGCCATAGTATACACCTGCAGCACTGCTCGTTGCAGCAAGCACAAGGGGTACCGGGCCCTTAGTAATGCGGGGAAGAGATGAGAGCAGGAGTAAGGCCGAAGCACCTATGAGAACAAAAGCCATTATATGTATAAGAATGTGAGGGTTTAAGGAAGGCAACGTACCCAAGGCGCCTTCCAACCCATTTGGCGCGCCCTTCCTGATGACATCTGCACTCCACAGGAACAGGAGACCAACACTAGAGTATAGGAGTTCGCGTAATACGCTTTTATGATGCCGTAGAACGACTCACCCGACGCCAGCGACAAGTGAAGGAACTGAACGAGTTCTTGCATACCCAGTGACGCCGCCGACGATGCAGAGGGCACCCATGGTGTATGCGGGGTAGGCAGACTGGATAGACTTGGGGTGAGTGATAATTCTATGCAAACAAAATAAAGTCTTACCATTGCGTAGAGTGAAGAGGATTGGAAGAGGATGATACGAAGTTGGAAGTAGAGTGGGTTTACAATTGTCGATCGTCAAGTCGAAGTTGCGCTGTGTTGCTTTTAATTCGGGCAACCGTGTGAACGTTTACCCCGCAGGCACCGCGGCATTTTGCGTCATTGATATTGATGTAAAATATAAAATAAATAATATATTCACCTTTTCACCAGCAGGACTATGGATGCTCAGCTTCTTGCACCGCTCACGCAACTTACTGCTCTTTCCCAATCACTCTTCCTTTCGTTATCTCAGCAGCCTTCGCAAAAAACAAGTTCCTCCACCTCCTCTAAGCTCATTTGCAGCCGTCGACGCTGAGCTGCAAACAGCACTGACAACAGCAGCAGCACATCAGCGCCGACAGGCACGCATTGTTGCGTTACAGCAGGAGTTATTGGAGGTGGATGCTCGATGGCGCGCTGTATGTGAGGCATTAGAAGAGGGGAGGAAGGTATTGGACGAGATCGTGAAGGAAGGCGATGAGCGTGTAGAATGCATAAGAAAGGCGAAGGAGGGTTCGTAGTCTCTTTTTTATCCGGTTGACATTAAACTTGTTTACACATGAAGCTGCGATTCCTTATCCCGAATTGCTTGCATATGCACAAAGCCTTAGCGCCTTTACGAGCGCGCCGCCAGGCTTGACTATGCCCGAGCCAGGTACCGTGGGTCCTGTGCCTCTATTCTTCCCGCCATTCCCGAATGAGGAGAAGATGCGCCGTGGCAGACTGAATGTGGAGCGTCCGCTGGGTGGGCTCGGGGAGAACCATAGCGTGAGGGGTGAGTGGTTCTTTCCACTGGTGGCGGGGTTTTGTCTGCCCGTGGTTTTATGTTTGTTATGTTTGGTTCGATCTTGTATCCTGGCTCTCACACCCAAATGTTATCATTATTTTTATGTGCATTTCGTTTCCTTCACTGTACAATATATTTTTCCCCTCCGTGCCTTCAAATTGAACTCAAACTAATGCATGAGCAGCGCCAGAGCCGTCGCCCCCACCTGTCCAGACACGCGAGCGCCCAGGTGTGAACCCTTACCGTCACGATACGCGCCCACAGCTGGCTGTGTTCGACCTCGATCTCGACCTCAACCCAGATCTATGATCTCTCGTCAGGCACTGCCAGTGAGTCCTGTTGTATTCGGTTTATTGTTTCTCTCACCTGGGTAACAGTAGTGCGGTGCGACATCGGGGAGAAGATTGATTGCGCAGATTCGAGGTGGTAGTCCCTTCAATAGCACAACTCTCGTCTCAATTAACAACAAGGGAGGCGCGCAGTTTTATGAGGCTGAAAACTACCAGCATATATCATCTCGGCCTATGAATAGTTGCAGCATTTATAAGACTGCTAGACATGATATCTCTATCCGATGTATATCGTGCCTGATGTCAGACGTTAAGGTACCATAGCTGACTTTTAACTATTGCCATTAATTCGGTTTCAAGGTCCATGCGCAAGATGTTATGATATGTGGGGTAAATGCGGGGTATGAGGTCCCTTCTCTGCCCCTCGATGATTCCAAATAATTAAATCAATGTCAATATATACTAGTACTAGTATCGCCGTGTTCCTCAGTCCGAAAATGATAAAGCGTGTCCACAAGCAAGTGCAAGCACTTGGAGGGATGTCAGGAAGAATAGTGTATCACGACGCAGCGCCCAAGCTTCCTGCGCAGGGTATGCAATAGCGAATGAGCATCAGTTGTCTGCCTCTTTTGTCTTGCGAAGGGTTCCTAGCACAGTCTTTGCCTCCATTAGGGAGGCTACCTTTGAGCCTTTGGTAGACACTTCCTGTAGATCCCCATGCACAACTAGTGGTGCTGCAGGTATAGGTGCAGACTTGGACCGTTTCACCATTTTGGCTAGCAACTCCGATACACCACCTACACTCCGCCTCTCTCTGCGGTGCTCCTTATTGGCACGAATCTTGGCCTCTTCAAACTGGCGACCCCATATGATAAGTTGTCTGCGAAACCCAATGTTTGGCGCAACTATTCCACGCTTTGCTTGGACATGCTTGATGGTCTCCAAAGCGTGCATTGGTGTTGTTGCGACGAGATAAGCGCAAATCAAGATCGGTGATCTCGAGATCCCCTGGAAACAGTGGACCTGCGAGGGATGCCTCTGTTGGTTCCTACAAATTAAGAGCTTAGCAATCCAAGGCGCACCAAGACTTTCGTGTCTTCCTTATCCAGTGCCTCCTTGATAAACTCCACGACGGGATCGAACCATCTGCTAATATGCTCTTCGGCTGAGTCATGCACGGGAACGTGGAGGACCTGGATGTGCGGTGGAAATACGCCCGTGATATCAAATTCGATAGCAGATACGACGTGTGTGATGCCGAGGCGTGCGAGGTTGTCTGGTGTGCGAGCGGTGTGGTAATCGGTGAGATAGAGGCGAGGAGTTATGGCTGTTGCTGCGCGTCCGTGAGACGGGTCTGCGTCGTCCCTTGGGCGTCGAGAAGTTGTCTTTTGGATGAGTGAGGATTGCCATGAGTAAGAAGGGAAGGATATCATGATCTAGGATGGTGTGAAAGAGGGAATGGTGGCTTCAGTCGTGCAACGATGAAGCTCCTCCAGTCAGAGCTGGGGATTTTATAGGTCCAGGTCGACTTCCGGATCAACTGGATGCCCCGATAAACAAGACCTATGGAGGTTTCTCAGCTGTCGTAACACATCAGGCAGCTATTTGCTTTGGACAGGTCATCACATTACATATGCCAAAACAACCATAAATACAACTCCAGGGCATGGACTCGGACGACTGCGAATTTTGTAATCGATCCTCATCCGTCCTCAGGCCTCATCGATCATCTGAATCTCTATCACTGCAGGTGGTAGGATTATCATTCCGTGTATCTACTACCCACAGTGATATTAGCTCAAGAAGAAGAAAGGACGTACGCTGCATCAAACACTTCAACGATTCTGACTCCCACAAGCATAACATCGAAAGGGCGACCTGAATGAGCAATGTTGTGCATCGATGTCTGGAGGTAGCATTACTCCTTCATCTCACAGGCTGCGAGGTTGTTAGCAATTCTTGATCGGAATGGCAGAAGCCTCCAGGCGAGTCGACGATACACGGCAGCCGAAGCTCACAGACAGTAGATAACACACAATAATGCGATGTATGTGATATGATATTTCGATAACCTAAGCCATGTGTAGTAGTCATGGCAGGTAATACACGACATGCCAAGTGTCTGGCATGTCTCTGGATACCAAAGATGAAAGCGAACTAGAGGCTTGCTCGCAACTGAATCATGATGCAGCCTTTTGCTCAGCCCGTGCTTTCCGCTGTTGCGGGGGATCAGCAGTCAATTACGGGATTTTGAGAAGTCAACCCACCGATCCATTAAGAGCGTAAAGCGAGTTCTTGCGGAACTATGTATGCTTGAGCACTCAGCACATAGAATCAGACACCTGGAAACGTACCTTTGCGTCAACCTATAAAGAAAAGTGAGCCCGAGAGCAGAGATTGAATATTTTGACAACGTACCCCCCTCAACGACCGAGACTTATTAGTTTGTGGCCTCCTGATACCATTGCGGTGTGCCTTGCGGTTCTGGTTGTGGTTGGTGTGGCTTTGCAAATTTCAGTTGGATAGATATCTACCAAACTACCAAACGCACTTTTTTGATTTGGCCATGGCGTCGATGTGGGCTTGAGGCTTGGACTCAAACGATTCGATGTGAATATTAATGACGGCGTTGGAATCAGGTATATCGAATGATGTGGCTGAAAAACTGTCTAGTTGATTGTCCCACAGTTCGGCAAATCCCGACTGCACACCCCTGACCAGATTGTCCCGAAGTCCGGCTTGTTGCTTCGGCAGGTCGGATTAGTAATACGTGACTTCTTACATCATTTCAACATTTCAAGTTGTAGGACTCGTCGTTCGATATATCGTCCAAACCACCATGTCGAAACACCACCCCGGTGAGTCTCCTCTCCTGTGGCACCAGAACAGAGAATGAAACAAGTTGATATAGATTTGATCATGTGCCGGCGCCAGCCTGGCATTGGTGAGTACATCATAAACCGATCCGGCGGTGATGTTGCTAATCGTATGAATACTTCAGCTATTGGCAGATTGTGTGAGAAGTGCGATGGTAAATGGTGCGCCAAGAAATGCTATCTTTTGTGCTATCAACTAATACGCGGGGACTTAGCCCCGTCTGTGATTCATACGTCCGACCTGAAACACTCGTCCGGATATGTGACGAGTGTAATTTTGGTACATATGGAGGAAGGTGTATTATCTGTGGATCACCAGGTGCGTTACAACTGCTCGTGAGTTTAGAACATAGATCGAACGGGCTCTTGTAGGTATATCAGATGCGTACTACTGCGCAGAGTGCACGCGGCTAGAAAAAGACAGAGACGGATGTCCGAAGATCGTGAACTTGGGTGCTAGTAGGACAGACTTATTCTATGAGAGACGCAGATTAGGTCAGTATTGCGTGGTTGAAAAGCTTCCTGTCAGCTGCTAACATAGTCCTTTGTCCCATTCAGGCTTCAAGAAGAGTTAGCCTTATACGTAGTACACTTTTTGTGCGACTGTGCATGAGTTGCACCAGATTTGGCGCTCCAAGACGTCCGTATTACCTTACATGAAGACCGAGTAGGAGTAGGTATGCAATCGAGTGGCTACCCAAATGTGTAGAACATTAAGAATATATATACTGGCATACATCTAGCGGTACACTGGGAAATTGATAATAGGCGGGCTGTCGTTGGGGTTTTCCAGGTTTGCGAATCGCCTATAACATCATTAGGTGACATTCCATGAAAGTTGTCAGAATAACACACCGGAATTGAACCATGTCGACCTTCTTGATGTGTTAGTAGATGAATAAAAGTAGGATACGGAAAACGTACAGGTGCCTTGAATACAACAAATATATGTGTCTGGTCGTGAGTGTCAAGAGATTCACATTCTCCACAGAGGTCTTTCGCGCAATACGCGCAACGGTACCATGCTCCTTGAATGCGCTCCATACAGCGATCGCAGAGCGCCGTGGAGTGAACCAAATGATAGAGATACTCTATGAGTCTCTAATATGAGTGTGCAAGCTTATCGTGTATGGTCGACAAACCTTGTGGATCTGCGTTGGGTGCGAGGCCGCCAACAGGACCTGCTGGAACCTTATACCTACCAACGTGTCACTAAAATCACCCCAATGCATTGTTACAGTTCAAAGCTCACAGTTTCGGAAGGAAACCAGACGGCGACTCGAGTTGTACATGGACAGGTCTCTGTATCTTGAAAAAAGAGTGCATTGGGTCATGGATGGCATATGACTTCTGCTCGCATGATTGGCACTTAAAATTATGATGAGAAAAGTGTTTGTGTGTAATGGCAATGTACATACCAAGCTATATGCAGCGGGTGAAGAGGGGCATGTAGTACATTGATATCGTGTACCGATTATTATCTGGGGAATCGTCAGCCCTTCATGGGGAAGTATGATTGCGGGGACCAAACCTGGTTGCAGCCCTTGCAGGACAGGTGGTGATTCAGCGACTCGCCATTGCGCGCACTGTGTCTCGAGCCGACGACCGTCTGAGCATATGAAGAATATACAGAGCCTGGTTGTGAGTGGGATGCGGTCAAAACATGTGCTGCGTCCCTGCCTGTCCATAAATGGATGGCACGGCGGCTGGCCGTTTGCACTTCTGTTGTTTCAAGTGGATAGGGAATCTTGGAAAAATGTGAGCAATATGTTCGACCCTGAGAAAGATAAAAAATACTTTTATCATAATATGCGAGGATATGTGCCCCCCGTCCGAGGAGTCCAAGTTGCCTGGAAGTCCTGCAGACTCGCAATTGGAGCAGATGTCGATGGAGTCGCAGATTGCGCAGTGGAATCGGGCACCGAGGATATCTTGTAAACAACTGAAATTCATCAGGTACTATAATCATGTCGCCGTAGGCCACCTACTGTGCGCACTTGACGCCGGGATGTTTCATAGCTACAAACATAGCGGTGAGAGAGGACACGGAACTGTTACTGAAAACACATACATCGTTCCTCGTTATTGTCGTTTGACATTATCATTGGCAGAGTATGTGAGTATTCTGGTTCACTTGTAGACCTAACAGGCTTCTCTGTGACTATCAGGAATGCATGTGAAGGGTGTATATCGTGGACTTGGCTGTCCAGCCAGGTATTAGCTCAGTCTACGTCGCACAAAAAGTCACTCGCCTGTAGCACGCTCGGCATAAATTGAATTTCTGACATGATGTACATTTATACCTCTCGTTCACGATCGTCGAATTGCATGTCGAACATTTACAGAAATGCATATCATCTTGCTCTGAAGAATGAAGGTAAAGATGTCGCTCCGAAGTTGCATATTCCATTAAATGCTTACCCACGTCTTCCCATCCATGATGGCCCCAAACCTTTTCAAAGTACGCATGTCTGAGCTGGCCTTTCTGTCTGGGAGCAGAACGACTCCACGAAGATAAATCGTCTTCCGGAGACGTGGATTCTGCACTTGATCCATTCCGCCGCTCCGTGCTTGCACGGAGCGCATGTATCACGCCACCCGATTCGACACATCCCGAGCACAGTTCAAAGCCCATAGTAGATGACTCGGACCCATGGCGAAATCTGAAGCCCGATCGTGCACTATACAACGTCGGGCTTGACGAAGAGGAACCAGGTAAGGAAGGGAGTGGCTTGTTATGTTTGTGTTCGCTGCGCGTCTGCGGCGACCCGCTTAAAGTGACAGCGTCGAAGAAAGTAGATGGGGAGGGTGAAGACGACAGAGGTGTGTGATGATGATGAGGGGGATAAGAATGGAATGGGTCTATATCTCTGGCCTTTCCTTTACCTAGATCAGAATCTGAGCCGTTGCGAAGCACGATGCTTGCCAGAGGTTCCTTCTCGCCACACACCGCACAGACGTACCGGATGCCATCTAGTATGGCTCCACAGTCTGAACAAGTAGTGAGCGAGCCTGGAGGAGGCCCTGTGGGTGCAATAAACTGGAGCACCTCTGGTGGAATGTCGGGAGCGATTGAGTATGGAACTTGGTCAGAATTGGAAGAGGGTGGGGAAGAACGCTTGTATGAATCAAGGGCGTCACTGGAATGATCATTGTCTGCGAGCTTTTGCTGCGAAGCAATCCACGTAAGCTGCATACTGTTTGGCCGAGGGGGCGAACCACCAGCGTCATACTTGACACTCAAATTGTCCTCGTAACCCGAATCATGTGTCGTAGAACTCGCACCGGTGTACGAATAGTAGTATTTCCCGCGAGGATCTCGTTCCAGCGCAAGATCCCCATCCATGTTGTTAGACGGAACGTGCTCGTCGGAATATGTTAATGATATTGACCTCGAATCTGATTCTGAGGGCTCAGGTGTTGCCCCAAGCATGGATTTGATTGTGCGCGCATTTTGATCGCGCAGCCACGCCGCTCCTCTGTCTTGAGCAGAACGTGCCAATGCTATGTCAACCGGTGTAGGAGAGCACGACCGATGCGAAGGGGCCATGTCGGATGCTGACGCATCAGGGTGCTCCTGGAGCTTGATCCGCTCAAATACAGCTGCAGGATCTTCTGGGACGTGATCTTCAGCGATGAGTTGGTGATGGTCTGCGAATGGACTCTCATCGTGCATTGTCTGATCTTCCGCTGTTGTAGAACCTCTTTGGGATGCCGAACGACCAGCAACACTGTTCTCGGGTATAGAATACGAGACTGTATTTTTGACCCAGTCATCCGAACGTGATGTGATAGGGTGTACCGTCGATCCTTTTGTGAAGCGCCAATTGGTATCTCTCGAGCTCACTGTCACTGAATCATCGTCAACTTCCCCTCCTCCAACGGGCCAGCTTAATTCTCCCTCGCTCCTGTTACGGCCTTTGTATTCTTCCATACTGGCGAGACTTGATGTGTCGCTTAAGCTCGGGCCATCGTAATCAACGGTGACGTTAACGCGCAGTGTTATTCGTCTACTTCCAAAGCTGCGGCCAGACAGAATTGATGCTGCAGAGGAGAGTGGAGGATCGTCAGACCCAGCCTGAAAGTATTGAATGGCTTCTGTGAGATCAGATTCTGTAGTGATATCTGTGATTTCGCCGTCATCGTCCTTGTATGCAATCACATATGAAGTCGCATAAAGTGAGAAGCACTGCTCAACCTGACCAACGGTATTGAAATTAAATATGAATGATGAGCTTTGAGCGTAAGTACATGACCAAAGAGACGCACTCTGTTCCTCAGCAACTCGTATGAACAGTTCCTAGCGGAAGCAAAGCTTATCCGTTTGTTCCATCTGTCGAAGGCGCACTTGACGACTAAGGGCCTGTCTGGCCGATCTGGCCTGGCGTGCATCTTTCTTGCAGGTTATGCCACCTTGGCCTAAGAGAACATATGTGACCTTCCAAAGCAGGTACACGTTCCGCAGTTAAGTCAGTGCTCGAGCGCTCAAGTGTTATCCCGTGCTGAGTAATTCGCACTGCATATGTCCTGATCAAAATAGGAATTCCCCTGTTCACTGGTGCTGGAATTGTTACTCTGTGCACTAAAGGATTTCTGTCAGTAGTATGAGCGTTTGAGCCTCTATTATATATGACATTACAAACAAACAAAGAACAAGAGGAATTGTGCGCATATACAATGATGACGTATAATGCTGAAAAGTACTAGGACAAATGGAAACTGCCAACTCCTTCTTTCATCGCAATGCGTAATCTCTCTCGCATCACCACTTTTGAACTATACTCCGGTAGCTTCAAGTAATTGACACATGTCATGACACTTGGCAGGTAATCGTCTGCCATAAGTGGTGGCTCGTGCGGTTTGCGAACGACAGTTAGTGGGGGGTTAAGGCCACGGAACCCTTTGAGGAGAGCGTCAGCCAGTCTTAAGATGAACTGTAACGAAACACACCTCCGATCGGAAGTTTGGGGCTTCCTGTAATAAATTGGAGGAAATCACGACGAGAGAAGGCATCGAAATCCGACATGATCCCTATAAGCTCGCGAATGGCACGACTCTCGCTGTGGAAGCCATGGTCGGCTTTGATAGCTTCGTTCAACGCTACAGCCTTGCTGTTAGTCACGTTGACACCAGTACAAGAATTCACATACTCTCGACTCCCCAGTCTTCGTCTGAGTTACCAAACAGCATGACCAACTCGTCCGCCGAGAACGCCTGCAAATCGGAGATGGGGAACACTTTAGAGAAGCCCTCTCGGAACGCCCTAGCCTGTGGCTGAACGCCAGCGCCAATAATTGCATCCAAAACCTCGTGAATGTATTCTTCTGCATTCTCCGAAGTCACAGGAATGTTACGTCCGCCAGGCTGAAACATGCATTACAATCTACTTGCGTAATGAAAACAAGATGAAACTCACCCGAAGCTCGATATCGTATCCGGGAACTGTGAAGTCAAGCGCAAGATCTTCGACATTGACAATATCCATCAATGCAACTTTACGGAAGAGCTAGATATCACGGAGGTAAGAAATCATCTAGTCTTGAAGTGGCAAATCAGTCAGAATACCTTCTCGCTCTGCCCTTTCATGGACGCGTAGCTCTGAAGTTTGGAGAGAGAGCTGGCAAGTTCGTTGTCCACAAGCTAGACAAATCATGAGTACAGTGTCTTGTCAGCGCACAACATTTCTTACTTTCAAGGACTCGATGGTCAAAGGTACTTCCTCCCCTAGTATGAGTTTGACGAAAACCTTGTTGACTGAAAGGTCGATAATGCGGGAGTCTAACATTGCCTTCGCCACATATTGGCCAACAACACGGAGGATGTGCGTCCGTTTTCTACCACTAGACGTCAGCTACACAACAGCCATTTAGGCTAAAGAAGCACTCACTGTCCCCCGTCATTTGCAATGTCATCAGGGCTGATAGGGGCAGGATAGAGTCCCGTAGGGTGATGAACATACATGCCAGGAGTAGCTGAGTCGGCATCTCGCCATATCTTGAGATCTCTCCTGGCAAATTCCTTCGAAACGAGGGAATAAAACTCAAGAGTAGGTCCAAGCCCGGTCCCAACCTCATCAAAATACTCCACCTCTAAGATCGAAGACGAAGATCCATAGAGCTCGAAAACCTTGACCGCTGACTCCAGGATGTGTTTACGAGAGATACGGACCTTCTGGCGCTGCAGCCGTCCAAGAAACCCGATTCCCTCGTCTCGCCGCGAGCTGTCCTGACTGCGGCCTTGCTGGCTTTGCCATTTCAGAATAAGGCGAGCATATCCAAAAGAGGTCGATTGAAGGTAGTTGTACCTAGTGGCGAATGGGAAGAGGAAAGGGAAGTTTTGCGGCAAGTCAAGTGCCCAGTCGGGTAAGCACGAACTAAACAGAGTAAGTAACTGCAAGGAATATAAGCAGAAACGGCTGAATCACCTGACCACGATCATAGGCTCCTCCAGCTGACGAGTGAGTTTGGCAGTTAACTTGTTATTAATGAAGGTGGTCTCCGAGAGCGCGCGGCGATCTAATGGTCTGGCTGGCCGTTGCGCTTCCGCAGCATTCAACCTGTGCAATACACGAAGCAAACGGAGAATCTTGGCATGAGGGGCATCATCCGGAAGGGAAGAAAGGATGGGACTAGGTGATCGGATTTTAGATGCCGAGGTGTCTGCACGAGCTGTTAATATCATCAGATTCAATAGCAACAATCAGGTTACTAGCGCCTACGTTCTTGACTCGGAGGAGGGCCATTCACTTTCTTGAACTTGACTGTATAGATTCCTTGCCACATGGAGCTCGATGGCACAGGTCCAAGCTTCTTACGAATTTCATGCTGGTGGATGGCGCCATATATTGTCAGATCAAGGGGTAGAAGGTGGTCATCCATCGAGAACTCAAGGTGCCAGTCCGACGGTTTGGCTTTTAGAGCAGCTGCATACGAGGTCTTGTTCGCATTGGGTGGTCTAGATGATGAAATCAAAGGTGCTGTACTTGGAGTTGCAACTCGTGTTCCATCAGGAGTCTGCGCTTCCACTTTGCTACCGTCTGAGGATGTGTTGCATGAGTAACCCCCCCACAGTATTGTCGCGATGGCTTACCATCAGCAATGGACAAGGTAACGGTTTTGTCTGCAGCAGAGTCGATGTCGTCGTCGTCTTCAAATACCTTCCAAAAGAGCAGTCAGCACTGAGTTATATGTTTGATTTCGGAAATTACCTCAGCGTCTACCTCATCGTCGGTAAAGTCTGATATGAGTCCGCCGTCTTGAATGAGGGCTTCCATGCGTTGCGCTGTAGATTGAGGGGCAACAGATGATGAGGCAGTATGCACTGAACCGATGGTAGGCGCTGTTGCGGAACTGCCCTCGCTCTTGTCACCTGATGGTCCGCCATTCTTAGCGCTAAGTCTTAAACTCCGGCGTCGGCCAATCTCTGAAGAGCCAGCGACGGGTGTTTCAGAAGTTGGTTTTGGAGCACTGCTAGACTCTGCAGGCTTGCCTGCTTGTATTGGGGCTTCCGGAGGATTGCGCACACTTGCTGGGCCAAAACCGGAGGCTGCTAAAGCCGCTAACATTCCAGATAGTCCTCCGGTCGACATTAACCCCGTGATTCTGGGACGCAAGTAGTCATTCAAGGCTTGAAATGTTGCGATGGCATGAATGGAAACCACCATGTTCTGAAGGTTGCGAGGAATGTCAGACTCATTATCTGCAACCAGACGAAGACGAAGTTGTCGGGCAAGCAGAGATGGTGAGCTTCGCTTGGAATCTACCGCATGTTGAGTTTGACATAGAAAGAAGAAGGGTCGGCGTTGTACTCACCGTCTGTTCCTTGTGAAACAGTGACGACATCAAAGTCCTCCATCCTCGTGAGGCTCTCCTGCAGCTTCTTTACCAAAACGGCAAGTGGAGACTGAGTAACGGTTCCACCTCTCGGGATCCGGCTGAATGCATCATACAATAACTCTTGGCGTCGTTTGCTAGTGACTGTCGTAAAGTAAATCAAGCTACTCGATAAGACGCAGTAATAATTCGTACCTGTGCCCCTGGTGGCGTCTGTAGCAAAGCGCAACAACCCATCGACAGCTCCGCTCTGCAGAAGCTCGAAGCTTGAGACAGAAGAGTGAGATGTGAAGTGATCTGCGATGTCTCTCAATGCAGACATCATAACCGACTCGCCCACATCTGGAGCAGCAAGTCTATCGACAAGACGGCGAAGTTCATCAAAGGCATTGTCTTCGTCTCCCTCTTCCTGTCCCAAGGAATACTTGAAGCGAATGACTCGGGCCCGCAAAGTGATTGCATCCTCAGGCTCCAAAGAAAGCGAGTGAAGTTTCTTGTACCCGGGTATTGTAGATGAAAGATGAATAGGAATGTTCACAGGGTCCGCTACGATGGTGCCATCCGAATCCTTGGATTTTATAGAAGTTAAAGTCCTTGCAGCAAGTGATTCGATTTCGTGGAATACTCCTTCTCGTCGCAGGACAGGGCGGTATTCAGCTGGAAGCTTCTGGAGCAGAAGATCGACGAGCTGAAGTGCACCGATGACTAGTGAAGGATGATCCTTAGACGACAGAATCGATGAGGCAAAACTCGCAACAGGTACTAGCTATATTTCAAAGTCAGATGGGGCTGTAAAACAAACGAAAAAGATACTTGCATTGAAGGCGTCCTTGAGCGCCTCCCCTTCAAGGAAACCTACTGCTTTCAGTAGACCTGTCAAGGTTTTAACCCGGACAGGGGTAATTACGCTAGCGGCATATACGTCTATCAAGATGGGCACAATCAGCTGCATAAATCGTCCGACAACCTCCGGCTTGGAACGCAGAAGCTCGGTACGATCCGCTACTGCAGGCTCAGCCGCAGAAGTTAGAGGAAGGATGTCGTCGGGATCCTGCATTTGAAAGTCGTTCAGGCTGGTATCCTGAAATGGTTCCGCTGCAGGTGTCGCTTGCGCCGATGTATCAGGGCTGGGCTGATAAGGTGCGAACACAGCCTGACGCGCAGCAGCGCGGTCAGCCTTGGCTTTAGCCTTTACCATCCGTGTCAATGCCTTGTCAGTATACCCCTTGTGATCAAATACGCCATCTTCAAAAGGTATGAGCAGGCAATCATATTATTACGAGATTATCAGGCGTACCTTTTGGAAGAGGAGGCATTAGTTCGGACACCAGACTGAGGGCTTCTTCCACTTGCTCCTTAGATCGGTGGGCAAGATTCTCCATGACTGTCATATGAGTCACATCGCCAGCCAGGCCTTGGCCACCTTGCTCGCCCCCACCGCCAGATGCTGAGGGGAGAACTCCCGTCAGGATCTGGTAGAGTGTGTCAACGATGTCTGCCTGGAGCAGATTAAGGGTGATCTTTGGGCTTGCGCGGGCGGCTGTTGCTAGTGCCTTCAAGAGTAAAGTGAAGGTATTGGCGGCAATCAAGGGGGAGCCTCCGGCTGGCATAAGAAGTAAATTGATCGCACGAATGGCGGTTTCATCCAATAGATTTTCCAGGTTTTCCGTGGCGGAGCGATGATAGGAGTCTACGACCCTGATGACGCATAGGCATGCGAATTCAACCAGCCTCTGGTCAGAATAGCCAATGCAATTGCGAATAATGGGCCAAACGCCAAGAATCATCTGGAAATGGTCCGGCGAGATATTTCTGCAACAATTCGCAGCAGCTTGTAGTGCAGTCCTCTGTACAGCA
This sequence comes from Suillus subalutaceus, assembly GCF_016647625.1. NCBI lineage: Eukaryota > Fungi > Basidiomycota > Agaricomycetes > Boletales > Suillaceae > Suillus > Suillus subalutaceus. The sequence goes on along the minus strand of NW_024540368.1, from coordinate 82,902 downwards.
ATAGAGAAGAAGTCGAGATAGTTTAGCAGTGCCGCTAAACCATTTTCTCGTACAATGGAGCTAGGGAACTCTTCGGATATTTTCTCGAGTGTCTAAAACACAATTTAGGGGAGAATGTGACATCACAGTAGAGGGACTCACGCTCAGAGTCTGTTCTGCGAGATCGATATAAGATATTTCAATCAGCTTGCTGCAAAGAACCGGTATTGCGCCGTGATACACAACGGAGTGGGCTACACCAGGCAGAGCCTCCATCAGATTTGCCAGGCAACGACATGCCAGCATCTGTGCTTCGAGATTCTCATCGCCCTGGTATGTTCCACCCCCGCTCATCGCCAATGCAGCAGCTAGAGCCGCGTCCTCGTCATGATCATCGCCATCATCACCGCCATCCTCGTCCTCGTCTTCATCTGCGCCACGCCCACCAAGGATCTTCACGAGTTCCCTTACAAACTGTTCAACTTGGAACGAGCCTGCTAAAGTGTCTTCTGTGCTTATGCTGAGGAGCTCACTGAGCTCCTGCAACGTCACCAAGCGAGTGGTTGGGCTCGCGGTTGATTTGATATTATTCAACATGGTCTTGAGTCGGCTTGAAAGGGAAACCATGTATGACCCAAATTGACGGTAATCTCCAAAAATTGCCATCGCGGCAGATTCGTCCAGGCCGGCAAATCCACGAGTAGCACCAGCGGGTAAGCTTCCTTCTTCATCTCCGTTATCGTCGCCTTCACCGTCACCACCGTTATCTTGGTCATCCATGGCGACGTCATCGTCATCACAGCCGTCAGGGTGTTCCTCATAGGCAGGTTCATCGGGCCTAACTATCGCGGAATCAAGCATCGCAACGTCTTCGTCATCCATCTTCGAAGAGCCTGCAGAAGCGCCAACTTTGCTTTTCATCGCCACTTTCGCTTTACTTGGTGATGGCCTGTAACGTAACATGTGAGCAAGTCTATGGAGGGAGAGGCTGAACACAGACTTGGGTTTTCTAGGCATGGGTGCGGAGGCAGAGGTTGAGACGTCTGTTCTTGATCTCAAAGAATATGCTGTAGTTCTTGTGCGCTTAGAAGATAAGGTAGCGTTTTGCCCCTCTTCTTCTGAATCCGGTTCTGGAGCTGCGCGCTTCTTGCCTTTGCGGTCTTTTGTTGGTTCGGTAATTGCAAATGGAGGGGCAGATGCAGAAGGAAGTGTCGCTCGATGTGCTCTGCTGTTTGGCGTCAGTTAAATATATCTATGGGTGCGGGAACAAGTCCGCCGCACCTCCTGCTCACGCGTGCAGTTTCTTCTGACGATTCCTTAAACTTTCCGTTTCCTGAACTACCCTCTCGAGGACGTTTGTTTTTGGCCTGGGTTGCTGACCTAGTTTCACGGGTGCTCTCTGATGGCACTGCTACGGATTGCTCTGCTGAGTCACCTTCCCTATCTTTTGCCTGCTCGCGTTCCTTCTCCTTTTGCTTGGCTGCTTTCACTCTTGCGCTAGAACGTATTGGCTTGGAATCAATAGTCGATACCGACGCCGATGTTAATGGAAATTGAGCTTGTTCTGATTCTAGTGGCTGCAAGGATACACTGGAGCTTGTGGCTTCTTGCTGATGGATTGGTTGATAGTCCATTAGAACATGCTCCCAGCCATCAGTTCTGAGGTTCTGCTAGATGTTGGGAAGCTAGTGGTCAATGAGAAAGAAACGATGCGTCGACGCAATGTTAAAGCCGGTGCTCGAATTCGGGTAGATGCCGCCTGGAGAAGGCGTGCGAAAGCGATGGTGGCGTAACCTTGCCAAGTTGCGGAATGCCCCGATTGCCGAGGGCTTGGGTTACTACGCAAGAATGCTTACTGCATTCACAAAATTGATGCTATGTACAGGAGTGATCGATAATTATGCAAAATTTTCTGTTAAGACCTCTTCAATACTCTTCACGAAAATATCCACAATCTTCTCTATCTCCTCGGTGGTTGCATTGTATGCAGGGCCGAGCATGAGGTGGTCCCCCTTCGATCCATCGAGTGAGGAGCCACCAACCATACCCATCGCAATAAGTCCGTTCTTAAAGCAGCATGCCTGTACCGCCATTGCAAATCGTTGGTCTTTCATATCAACACAGCGTGCCTCGGGGCTGGAGAAGTCGAATTCGACCCCAAAGAAAGCCCCAGCCCCGCGCACATCGAATGTATATGGCGCTGCGAGAGCATTCGGGGACTGTAAACGGTCTTTCAGAAGCGCCGTCATGTGTGCACCGTTCTTTCTGCACTGCGCAAGGAGATCCTCCTCGATGATGACCTTTTGCACAGCTAAAGACGCTGCACATGCTAGTGGATTTGCCTGTTCAGCATAGATGTTAATGACCGGCTCGTTGATGGCCTCACATTACTGACCTGATATGTGTGACCGTGCTTGAGTAGTCCGGAACTCCCCCTGATCCCTTTCGCCACTTTAGGCGAGATGAGAACAGCACCTATGGGAGCGTAACTGTGACCCAATCAGTAACATTAAAAGAGAAGGGATATGTAACACTCGCCCACCACCCAAACCCTTGGCTATTGCCTGCAGGTCAGGTGCAGCACCATCACCGAGGCTCTGCCAAGCGTGCATAGTACCCATTCCTGGCGAACTTCACCATCAATAGCGGTCGAGATCAACGTATCGAGATCACTCACGGCCCATGCCAGACATTACCTCATCGAGCATGAAAAGGGCACCATATTTGTCACAGACGGACTTCATGGCGTTGAAGTATCCCTTCGGTGCACTCACAACCCCTGTTGTCGCACCAACGACAGTCTCCGCGACGACTACCGATCGTCAGTTTAGAAAGGAACGAAAACTGACGACAATGACATACAGCCGATTACTGTCTCGGGACCGAGTTCGATAAACTTGTCCTCGAGTTCTTGTCGGAGTCGCTCAACGTACTGCTCCTCTGTCTCATCTGGTTTTTGGAACCTCTTTGCATACGCTGGGGAAACATGGTGGAAATTCTGGTGGTCTAAAATAGCTTGATACGGTGCACGGCGGCCAGGATGGTGTGCAAGGGACAGAGTACTAAGGGTATTTCCATGAAAGGACAGTTGACGGGCAATGTAGTTTGTTCGTTTTGACTGCCCGATCTCGACATAATACTGCATTGCTGTTCGTGAGCCCTTGGTCTACACCTCCATAATACCAACGTACCTGTCTCGAGAGTTTGATGACAGTCTCCATCGCTTCAGAACCTAAAATGGTGGAAGTCAGTAAGGTTCAAGCAGAGCCCCATGACAATACCTCCAGATAGGAATGCGACTTGCTCGAAGGCACCATCGCTGGTATCCACGAGCAGTTTAGCCAGCTCCTCCGCAGGAGGGCTGGAAAGCTGCATATTGTACACATCTATTCATAATCAGTCAGTGGTGCTAAGGAGAGAAGGGAAGGACATTACAGGACATGACATCGATCTGATCTTTGAGGGCTTTGACTACCTTGGGATGGTTTCCACCGATGCAAGTCACAGCAGCACCGCCGATCCCATCGATGACACGTCTACCATCCTCAAGATCGATGTAAATACCATCAGTGGCGATGGCGATGGGAGGTGTCCATGGCGTTCTATGTAAGATGGATGTGGGTCGAGCGTCCATCTTGTAAGTCGAGGGATCGATGGTCTTGATATGAGCTCGAGTATATGAGAGCCAGAGCACGGGCGGTGATGATAAGAGGATGCTATAACCCCACAAAGATCGATACTGTCTAAAGGAGCAGCGGCTCTCCTTCGAGTAATCGAACTTAACCTAAATTTAAATGTAAAGTCAGTCTGTTAACCTCTGTTAACGTGTTATCTCAGATCAGGCCTGCAGGAATCATAATCGATAAACCGCTTTCGATTTCATGTGGACCTGGTGCCAATGGAGTTAGGGTAGAGGTGCAAGCGATGCCAAAGTCGCGTCAAACGCCGATCACCAATTTGGGACTGACAGTTACTTTGTTCGGTCTCACTCTGCACTTCTTCCACACAAGTACTAAGATTCTCTGCATTTTTTTTGATGAGTGCATGGCTTCCTCGAGCAAGAAACGCAAGGAACCCTCACAATCTCGCACCATCGTTGATTTCTTCTCAAATAACGCATCTACAAAGAAAAACAAGCTTCAAAACCCTCCTCCCAAAAAGAACAAGAAGAACTTCAAAGCTTCCTTATCTCAGGAGATCATCATTATAGACTCGGACAGTGATGATTGTGCAACGAAAAGAGATAAAGGGAAGACACGTGTAATCCCAGGTGCCAAACAACACGCTTCTGCGGAAGGGGAAAAGGGGAACCTCCGTTATTCTAATGAATGCGAGTGGAAGCCGTCTCTTACACGTGTCGCTTTGTCAAACCACAAAGCACTTCATGATGATGTACTCCATACATTTGGAAAGCCCTCCGCTCTATTGCAAGTTCCCGTTCAGAGCAACACGAACACTGCAGAATGGAAGGAGACTTTGCTCCAGTCGTCAGTCATTGAAGCCACTTCCAGCGCCTCTATCTTCGGTGTTCCGACTTTGTTGCTTCGGTCCCCAGCCGAACCCGCTCATGAGCTACTTTTTGAAGGAAAGCTATCTACAGAAGTCGGTGTTCCCAAATCCTACAGCGATCCTGGAAATATACCGCATCCCATTGATATGATAGACATCGATTTTACAGGTGACGATGAGCAATGGGGTGTTGGAGACGATGAGCTGGCCATCCTCGAAGCTACTAACGATGACATTGAGATGGAGGACGTCTCAGAACAACTCAACGACTGTGTCCATCCTGCTAGTTGCCCTATCTGCGAACTCGACATATCACGTTTACCTGGCTTGGTTGGTGATATGACCATGCTGCAGATGTGACCCCTCTGATGCACATTTTAGGAGAGACAACACCATGTCAATAAATGTCTCGACTCCACCGTCAGTTCCTCAAGCGTAATTACTACCACAACTTCAGACTTGAATGACCCATGCGAGCCAAGCACAAGTAAACTCGAGGATGTCCCCAGCACCGACTTATATTCCGTCTTGATGGCGTCCAATAAGGAAAATGAAGTTTGGAAGGAAGCAGATCTCGCAGAGGACCGTAACTTTCGACCAACTCGAGCACCAGGCAGCCGGAGAAAGGCACCATTCTACAAAGTTCTGCAGGGAATGCCCATCGCCGTTGATGCGTTCCGCTATGGAACCATACCAGGCGTCACCGCCTACTTTTTGACGTGCGTATCCCAAACTGACACTCCGACACAGCCTCACACGATTTTTAGTCATGCTCATTCCGATCATTACACCAACCTCGCTTCAAATTGGAAAAGCGGGCCGATCTATTGCTCAGGTATATCCTAGCTTTTTAGTTGAACATAAATATTGAAAACATACTAGGGGACACAGCTAATTTAATTATACATATGTTGTCGGTTGATCCCAAGTGGGTTCATCCACTCCCGATGGATGCCCCTACAATTGTTCCCGACTCCGGCGGGGTCACTGTCACACTTATTGAAGCTAATCATTGCCCGGGATCATGCTTATTTTTATTTGAGGGTCCGCAGACTGTGCACGCTGGTGATAGCGCCTTCAAATCGCCATTCGTTGGTTCCGGAAAGACTTTCCGATATTTGCATTGCGGAGACTTTAGAGCTTCGCCTCAGCATGTAATGCACCCTGCGGTGAGAGGAAAGCAAATTGACCATGTGTATCTGGACACGACCTACCTGGACCCGAAGGTTAGTCAAGTTGGCTTGACAAGGCAACGACGCTTATTGCGTACCAGTATACCTTCCCTCCACAGCCGCTGGTCATCTCAGCCTGTGCAGAGCTGGCCAAAAGAATCGTTTCTGGGGAGTGGACTGGCGCTCCAGATGTGAATGGAAAGCAGAATTCAACTATGGATGCTTGGGTCATTCCATCAGACAGGGCAAACGATACCGTTATGAAACAGCCCAAAGATAGAATGTTAGTGGTTGTCGGGTAAGTTGGTTATGGTATATATCCAGCTTGATCATTAATGCACCTTTGTGTAGTACATACTCCATTGGTAAAGAACGCATTGTTAAGGGTGAGTGTCGCACAGACCGTACCTTGCTCGCTTAATTGTTTCTAGCTATCGCGCAGGCTCTCAAGACCAAAATTTATTGCGATGCGCACAAGGCTGCCATCTTACGATGTCAAAATGACCCTGATTTGCATGCGCTATTGACCAAGGACCCAAGCGAAGCTGGCGTGCATGTTGTTCCGTTGGGCATGATCGTGTCAGATAAGCTTAAGGCATATGTGCAACGATTCAAGGGAACATACTCGCGGGCTGTCGGTTTCAGGCCCACAGGATGGACGTGAGCATTTGCCATTCCCCTTGCACTCATCGATCAATCAAATAATACCTGCTGCAGTTACACACCACCGTCCGGCAGCGATCTCAGCCCAACCATCCCATCTATCATATCGCGCGGGCAGTCACGGTCCTTCACACATGCGGACCTGAAACCCATGCAAAAGTCGACATTCAGTGTGCAAATGTATGGCGTGCCGTATTCAGAGCACAGTTCATTTTTTGAGCTTACATGCTTTGCAATGTCGCTTGACTGGGTAAAGATGATTGCGACTGTGAATGTTGGAAATGAGAGATCTAGAGCGAAGATGGCAAAATGGGTGGAACGCTGGGAAATTGACAGAAAGCGGAGTAAGGAAGCTATGGTAAAACCTAGAGCTGCTGATTACTGGTGATTTCCCTACATCACATTGCAGTGCTAGTGAAATGTTTAGTGAACCCAAGTAGGGAGTGCCAAGTAGGGAGTGCAGATGAATCATATATTCATAACCACCATGCGAGTATCTGCATTTTTACGTCATGATCGGCCATACACATGGGGCATAGAGTGAAAGAAATGCTGCAAAGATATCAATAGACCTTCCGCGACAACATCTATTGTTCGGCAGCCCGTTGTCTCCTCCTGAGATCTCTTTCCTCCGAGATGGTGAGCTTCGTACCCTTGCCCTTGGGTAGTGATATCCATGGCTTTGAGCCCTCACCGATGACAAAGATGTTGGAAATACTAATCAACAACATTAGAAATTTGTACGTTAGCTCATAGGAGGCACTTACCGGGTGGCGAAGGTCCTGTCCAAGGAATCCTTAACATGCACGATATCGAAACCACCAATGTGCTTCTCGCGGTGCGTAATGACACCAGCACGACCCATGTTACGTCCACCAGTAATCATCACAATGTTTCCAGTGTCAAAGTGAACGAATTCGGTGATTTTTCCTGACTCAAGTTCAAACTTGAGAGTGTCGTTAACCTTAATGGCAGGGTCAGGATAACGGATGGTGCGGCCGTCGTGAGTGACAACATGAGGGACACCCTTGGCACCAAGAGCGACCTTGCGGACTTTGAGGAGCTTATAGGAAGCTTCCTCAGCTGTGATGCGGTGGATAGTGAAACGACCTTTGACATCGTAAAGGAGACGGAAGTGCTCGCCGGACTTTTCGATAGAGATGGTGTCTAACCAGCAGGAAAATGAGATCAAATGAATAAACCAAGAAAAAAGGCTTCTTTACCCATGAAGCCGGTGGGGAAGGTGGTATCCGTGCGCACTTTGCCATCCACCTTGATCAATCGCTGCTGGACGATTGAGGTGACTTCACGGCCGTTCAACGCATACTTCAATCTGTTGCGAAGGAAGATGGTCAGGGGGAGCGATTCACGGAGCTTGTGGGGACCAGGAGAAGGACGGGGAGCCTGGGGTGTAATTCTGGTACTTTAGGACAAAGATATCCAAAGAATCTAGGATGCACGCACGTAGGTACCGCTTAACTTGTCCAACATCCATGAGGAGGGTGCAGCAAGGCGCTTCAAGTGTTTTTTCGGTCCGCGTGCCTACGGATGACAAGGGAGAGTTAGCTCTGCGTTTGAGCATATCAAGCGGCGAGAAGAGCGAGATTTGCGGGTCAATCATCCTGGTACATCCATCTCTAATTTATCACATCCACCCATTCCAACGTCGATGATCGCGTCAAAACCGTATTCATGGCTACCATGGGATCCGTAAGAGGTACTCAGGACGAGAAAACTGACCATGATGAAATTCTTGAGGAGCGAACGGCGTCAGCGGCGACGATATTGATTTCGGTGCCTTCGTCTGACTGGCTCAACACGTCCACTGAGCTTGCAAGTTTAGGGTGGGTAAATCCAAGTCACGTGATCGACTCCATTATGGGCCATGATTAACAAAATTTCGATAAGAACTTGAATTTGAGGCGAATCTTCAGCATGAAATTGAGCCGTCCATCGTTTTCCTCGTCTGTACTCTGGCCCCGGTTGGTCCTCCTCAGGAGACTCGATTGGATAAGAACAGGAAGTGGGTATTGCCGACTTATGGCCTTGCGGTGCAGTCTGTTTTGATTGCATTATCATTGGATATACTGATTGACTACGGGTGTAAGTGCATTGCAAAGTACACACGAAGGTCTATCTCTAGTCCCTCTTCGAGAAGCGGTGTACCAATGCAAACTACGTTTCGACCAGCGTTCTGCTTCATACGCTGTCAAAGACCTTCGGTCACCAGTGGACGAGACGAGACTGATGTAGCAACATTTGGTGATAAACTGTCACTAATGATTTCAAAATGTTGCGCCTTCGGTACTTACGGTTCCTCGTGTTGTAGTCATTAATATTGTGGGCATATAGCGTGCTATCGGGCGGACGGTCCATGTTGTATGACTGCGGTGAGGTGGCAGTGGAGTTTGAATTATGATCGATAGCCTGCATGCATGTCACTTCTGGTGACTACCAGGCATCGCATATATAAGCACCTTGATCTTGCTTCCATAACATGACAGCGCTACGTGGTTCAACGTTCAATTTTAGAACTTTTTCCTCCATTGATAAATGAGATGATAGACTCAGTGAATATCACCGTTTTTTCCATCAGGCTAGCTTGAAGATGACCACTCCAATGCAACTTGAAAGTCTGAAAGTCAGTGACACCGTGTCCTACTATTACTTTGATAGCGGCGACATCCCTGGAAACACCTATACAACCTTGGTCTTCATCCCTGGCATGGGTTTCAATGGAGGTGTGATTTGTATGCGTTCCGTGACGTCCTGATCACTTATCATGATACCTCATGCAGGTGTTTTCAGGAAGCTTTTCCCTCTAGCTGCTGCGCACCGTATCCGGATAGTCAGCCTATACAGGCGTGATTATAATCCCACCACCAGCTTTCGTGATGCAGACTTGGCTGGTCTCGTGTCCCGTACGGTAGAGGGACAGGAAGGCTTCCTTCGCAGCCAAGCGGTCGATATTGCTACTTTCCTTGTCATGTTTGCCCGCGAGCAACATATTCCCCTGGCGGAAGGTACCAACGGTGGAATTGCCCTGATGGGGTGGTCTTTAGGATCATTGCTCACTCATGCTAGTTGTGGCCCATCTCGACGCCTTGCCATATAATGTTCTGTCTGACCTTGAAAAATATCTCCATACTGTGGTTTGTCATGGTAGGCACAATTTATCTTCTAGCATATTCGGAATGATGAACAGTGTCACAGATGTGAGTGGAATTTTGATTGGTATACCCAGGCCCCCAGGTTTCGGACTCAGTGTGGAATATTGGACCGAGCCTGATAGTCGAGAAGAGGTTCAAGCTTTTCTATGAATGGGTGGCGGGACACTTCCTGAACAAGAACGTCACCTCAGGAAGCATTGATGACCTCGAGGCTTACCAATCCCCAGACAAACCTCACTCCATGCACGAGCTGTACTCCTGGGGAGTTCGCAGAGCTCACATCTGCCAAGACTTTCGGTTCTTCCGACACACTCCTCATTACTATTCAACCAGACATATTAAAGGCCATGACACGGCGTGCAGTCTTCGACCCGACCTTGGCGGAGAAGTTCCTCCCCAACCTACGTGTCAGATACATGTGCGGTGGAACGAGTCCTGGTGTTATAGTCTGGGCATTACATGAATTTAAGAAGTGTTTGGCTGACCCCAAGCCAGTTTATGGGCCTAATGCCGGAAAGGGACGAGACCTGAAGTTCAAATTCCAGACTGAGGGGAACCACTTCATTTTCTGGGACGAACCAGAGGTTGCTCTTCAACAATATATTGCTACTATCAACCTTTAGAAATAGCAGTCCCAAGTACTTAGCTGCGGATAATCAATTATTTTTGACATGCTGTGTACATAGTTACTTCCTGCCACGCGGCAAATAAAGCCAAACCTGGGCGTCAAGCGGGCGTATCCAGGGTCGCTATCCTTGACCGAAACTTGACTTCAACCTTTCAAGTTATCCCGCCAAGGACGTCGGACGGTGTCTACTGCGACAGTGCTCATTTTTTTCTGCTTCTTTTAGATCTAAGGCAATAAGGCTAGGTTATTCAACACATCTCTCGATAACCCATGCTTGACCGCCAGCTGCCTCCCACACTAGCCTACAATAACTACTCATCAGCTAATGCCTTCGATAATCAGCACCTCAACTCCTGGCGAAGGCTGGCAGGCCACCTTCGTAGGCGAGAAACCTCTGGCATCTGCCTTGAATGGAGGAATTCCTTATGCAAGACAATCACCCTCACGCCTGGCACCAGGTACAAGCCTGGCGAGATTTAGAAAGTTATTGTCTCGTTATTCCATTTTTTCCGACTTAGCATCTACATCATCGAATTCACGGCGATCTATCGGCCCTCTCACAACACCTTCCCCATATACTTCAGCCGTATCAATGTCTCGATTTATCCTTCTGTGCAGTTTCTGGTACACCACCTCTGCACTTTCATCAAATACTGGCAAGACTATCCTCAATCAATGGAATCGACCTGTCACCCTCACCATCATACAATTTGCATTCGTCGCCGGTTATTGTCTACTCTTCATGTCGCCGGTCATCCAATTTACAAAGTTGCGTCCACCAACTGGCGCCATTTTGCGAAGCACCCTGCCCATGGGTATGTTTCAAGTTGGTGGTCACATGTTCTCTAGCATTGCAATTTCCAAAATACCCGTCAGCACCGTTCATACTATCAAGGTATGCTGAACTATTTGTTCCTCATTTTCGGGTGATGAACGTGCCTTCAGGCTCTATCTCCACTATTCACCGTTGCCGCTTACGCCATGCTTTTCGGCGTCAAGTACTCCCCAAGGACGTACTTCTCTCTACTCCCCCTGATCATTGGTGTCATGCTGGCATATACGTTCGAGTCCGCCTCAAATCCGACAGGTCTCCTTTGCGCATTTGGTTCTGCCCTTGTGTTCGTCAGTTCCAATATCTTCTTTAAGAAGATTATGCCATCAGGGTCGCAGGCATCGTCCCACAAGTTAGACAAACTCAATCTGTTATTCTATTCTTCGGCCATGGCATTCGTATTGATGATCCCGATTTGGTGCTTCACCGATCTTCCCCTCCTCGCTGCCGACTCCGTTCATGTTACGCACTCGACTCGTGGACACGAGGCTCCTCATTCTATCCCGTATTATTCTCTTCATGAACGGCACCGTCCACTTTGCGCAAAACATCATCGCATTTGTGATCCTTTCCAGCACGTCACCTGTGACGTACTCTATCGCCTCCCTCATCAAGCGCGTTGCTGTCATCTGTATCGCCATAGTATGGTTCAACCAGAGCGTACACCCCGTGCAGGGCCTCGGTATTGGGATGACCTTTCTCGGTTTATACATGTATAACACGGCGAAGAGTGATGTTGAAGCGAGGGGAAAACAAAATGCGCAGGGTAGAGGCGACGCGGGACATGATACTCCCCATCAATCGGACAGAGGAAAAATTATTGAACGGAAGCTCACCACCAACCCCCGTACCTGGTACGCCTGAGCTTCCGGTGGCCGCAGCCACAGGAATGGGGGCACACCCTGCTGCTAGCCGACCGCGGGTGCAAATTTCAATAAATGCGCATTTACACCCAGATTCACACGGGAATGGACATGGGTATGGGCATCCCTAACTCGCATATCCAAATTTCTCCACAGGACACTTCGTCCATCTTCTCAAAGCGAAATACCATTTCGCCCACAGAGCCATACCCCTCGCCTCCTCCCTCCATAGACTCGCCACCTTCCAATACGGTCCCTATTGGATATCAGCCCCCGCGTATACAGCATTTCGGGATGGAGTCGTTCACTGTGGGACACGTTACTGCTTAACAAAACTCAGTATCTCTATCCATATTTATTCTCGAGGACTGTTACCTATTGATTGATGTAAATAGTGTCACATCCGGCGGTCTCTACGTGACATTAGACTGCATTTTGTTCAAGTGACAATGTGGATATATACATAGTGTTTCTAGTTACTCGGTACTCAGTAGTATACCGCTATATGTGTTTAGTAAAATACGTATTCAGACACAGGATACTATATCAGATAATAAGCGATGGGAGCTTTAGTTGTATATCCACATCTGAAGCTGGAGCTTGATACCTCTTACAACCGAGTAGGCATGGCTCAGATCATTGATAGTGAGACAGTTTCGGCTGCAGCAACTGCCCCGGAATCCCTAGTTGAACATAATGCTTTGACAGCAACAACAACAGCGGAGGCAGCTGCACCTCAACCAGGTGCGACACCCACTGTACTGGAGAATATACCAGGCCCAGAACCAACACCTGCTCTGAGCGCGCTCAGCGCCGTTGAAGCTACGATAGATGATGACATGGAACCACAGAATCCGTTAACGGAGAAGTTCACCGAGGCTGAGTGGAAGGCTTTGAAGGAATTTCGCGTGAGTCGGTCATGACTATTCATGCACTTTAGAAATGGCGTTCAACCTTGTATTTAATCACAGTCTACTCTTCCTGAAACCTTCAAGGAGGCCTTTCCAGAGCAGGATGATGCTGGGTCCACCTCATACAACTTGTGGGGTGTCACCATCAACCCACTGAAACCCAAGGATGCCCGCGTCAGCGTCGTACTAATGAAGTTCCTTCGTGCTAGGTGCGATTCACTTTCTTAAACTAGAATCTATCATGAACATCAACTGGACAGGAATCTCAATCCTGCGGAGGCTAAGGACATGCTCATCTCGACTTTGCGATGGCGCAAGTCTTTCAAGGTCGATGAGGCTATGAAGGAAAAGTTTCCCGAAGATGTGTTTGGACAGCTTGGAAGAACATATGGGAAGGACAATGACGGACATCCCATTTCGTATGTCCATCATGCACCTTCTGAGAAGTCGTTTTGACCCAATTTCTGAAGGTACAATCTATACGGTGCCAGTAAGGATCTGGATGCCGTCTTCAGTGACACGCAGCGCTTTCTAAGGTACGCACACATCATCCTCACTCTCATGGTGTTGTCCCTGAGCCCATCTCTAGATGGCGTGTTGCTTTTATGGAAGAAAGCATAGCCCTACTTGACTTTGAGACTATTGACCAAATGGTCCAGATCCACGGTGTGTATCTTGCGAGCTAAAGTTATGCGTTTGCTCACCTTTCATTCAATATCACCAGACTACGAAGGTGTAACCATGTCGAGTAGAACACAGGCCTCCAAAAATGCAGCATCCGAAGCATCCAGTATATTCCAAGGCCACTATCCTGAGTTCCTGGTTCGTTCTCCTGTCTCTACTGGCTCCAGGATGTAATATATTCTATTCACAGGCAAAAAAGTTCTTTGTCAACGTGCCTAGCTTTCTTACTTGGATTTTCTGGATATTTAAGCCGTTCTTATCAGCTGCAACAGCGGCGAAGATGAGTGTTGTTGGTTCTGGTCCCAAGGTTATCGGAACCGCTCTTCTACCTCTGATCCCTGCCGACCAGTTGCCGAAGAGGTACGGTGGGGACGCTGACGGATTCTAACCGACAGAGCGAGCCTATGAACGCGTGTACGATTTGAATGGTTAATCTTTATGCATCCCGATTCTCAGCCACAAATAATTGTATATCATATTTCACATATCCAACTCAGATATCGACTCTCAGTATTTTGCTAGGAAAACTACGTATATTCCGTGAGCCAACGTGATTCGTGTATTGTTCTTTGATTGTACCCTATGCACTATGTCCCTCCAATCCAGACTACGAAGACTACAGAGATGAGGTGCAAATGGGCAAAGCGAGGAGAGGAGAGAGACAGCACTACAAGCACAACATTATGGATGCGAGATTTTTTGACCATTACTGCGACTTCCAAAAGACAAGAAAAAGAGATCGAAGAATTGTCAAGACCAAAAAATAAGAGGCACCGAGGAATGAGAAATTTGAAATTTGAGAGCGCGGCGTGTATTGTGGTACGTCACCTCATTCACCGCCCCCGATACTACTACCGCTAGCGGTGGTTGCGGCATATTCGTGCTTGACAGGGTCCCAAGCATCAATCCAACTCGGAGGACGTCCACCTGGCGCCCACTTAGCAAAGCGCGAATGAGCTGGGTGGGTGGAAGAGCACGAGGGACGCAGGTCAGGATTACTGAATGAAGAGTGGTCAACATTCAATCGTTGCAAGTATATGTTAGAGAAAGCCTTACTTCGCACTCAACGTTGGGCCCAATGCCAGTCGCGCAAAATTGCTGGGGAAGAGCGGATTTCCTGGACCACGGTCTCCAACAGGATCATACGCGCGCTCGCCATCATTGTCTCCGAAGTCGAATCCAGCTGAGTTGTAGATGTAGCTGCGAGAGTGAGGGAGGGTTAGCAAGTACGTCACGAGAACCATGGAAGTACCAACCTGAACGTGGGTCGTCCAAGGCTACTGACCGAACCATGCGAACTTGTACGAGAAATGCGCCTAGTAAGGGGGAGGGTAAACTCCGACGAGCATTTGAGCTCAGTACTGTTGCGTCTTGAGTTATTCGATGTCATGACTGGGCTAGTAGGATGTGAAAACGGTTGTGACACAAAAGCAGGAGAAGACGGCACAGATGAAGTGGAAATGCGTAACCCATGAATCTGCGAAGAATCTTCGACAGGTTGAATGTCTCTTTCGGGCGCTTCTGTGTCTGCGCCGTCCTCGTCTTCTGCCTCCTCGCCAATGTCCTGCAGCCCATCTCCCTGTCCGAGAGAAGCAGACTGTGACAAGTTTGATGGGAGGCTAAGTGGAGGTGGATTAGCTGACCCAGGAGTGGAGGCAAGTGTCGCGAGTATGGGCTCAATCAACAAGTGAGTTGTAGTGGAGAGTGGGTCCTCTTGCGGGGATGAGGGCATGGAATCATGTTGAGTCGATTGAACATCGCTAGGGCGGAAACGATGTAGGGTGCGTGTTTAACTCTCCCGAGTCTTCGACCGCACTGTCTGCATCCAAAATTGTTGGAATAGGAGAGACAGAGACGCGCGGCGGGTGATCATCAGCTGCAATCACACTCTCCATGCCATATTCTCCGCCAACCTCGAGCTCGGGAGGGACGCCAAAAGCCCCCTTCAGACGCTCCCAGATGAGCTCTGAATGAGACAGGATGCATCTGCGCGCGTTGCGCACCCAGAGGGCGTCACTGGCTGTTTGTCTATCCACAATGGTCAGCCAGAGGCGCAAAGTCCCAAAGGACCATTTTGCGGGATCAGCAGAGAACGTAGAATCATCAAGATTTTCTGGGCCCTGTGTCCTGGGAAATGTCTGAGCAAGGAGGGAAAGAAGTTTGGTTGTGGGATGAATTGATAGTAATTGGGTCACTTCAATGGGACGATCGATGAAAGGAAGGTATATGTCATCGGGTAACGGGGTGAATGTCGCAGGTGCTGTTATTGCACCAGCGGGATTGGAGGAACCCACCGGACTTGCAAGCGCGGGAAGATGAGGAGTGCTAGAGGCAGATGCAGGAGGAGGGACATAACGAGGGCTAGTTGATTGACGAGCAAGGTCTACAAGTTGTTCTGGGGATAAATTTGGTTTAGAAAATGGGGAGGAACCTGACGAAGATTGTCTCCGAATGAACTGTGGTGAGCTAGAGCGTAGACGGGGGGAAGTAGACGGGCTGGAGGCCCGTCGGCTAGGGGAGGTAGCGACGGCTGGTGAAGATGCAGAAGAGGAAGTTGAAGCTGAGGAGTCTGGAGCGAAAGATGAAAATGCAAAGCTGAGTCTACTAGTTGATGATCCGTCTGCATTCGTCGAAGTAGCCCCAGGATGACGTAGTGAACGTCGGTGAAGCGCTGGTGCAGGCGGTTCTGAAAGATTCATCGGAGCGGTCCCAGTACCTTGTGGTGCGCCTGCTTGCGAACTGGGATCCAGGACGCGAACGATAGTCAAAGTCGATGACGATGATCGATTAGGATCATGATTGAGGGTAGCATGTTGTCCAAACGGATCTGACGCACTGACGGACCCTCGTCGAACAGATAGTTTTCGCTGCGGCTGGGACATAACTTTGTCAAGGTACAGAACTAAGAGAGCTCGCGGCTGTTTGTTTACACTGGTACTTGTGAACCTCTTTATAAATGGTGGGACACGGGGACGATGCGGCGCAGTGGGGTAAGAAGATTGATGATTATCTAGTGCATCTGGCTCATTATAGTAACCTTATGTAAACCAAACTTAAACATACGTCAGATGATGCCGGGAACGCCCGCCTTGAGTACAAGGACCAACGTTGCAAAAGAGTACTTGTCAGACAGGATCTACTTACATAATAATGTTCCAGACCAGTGGAATAATACAAAGCTAACATCCAAGCTCGATGGCAAAGGCCACAGCCAATTTAGAAAATTCTAACATGTGTGAGAAGCTAAACTCGTCTGAGATATCAATCCGGCTGTGAGATTGATGTCAGTATCCGCAGTTTCCACAATTTGATCTTAAATACTAACTCGTTAGCGGTATGGATGTTTCCGTGGTTTGAATTCTCAAAAGCCCCCTCTAACACCATAATCAGAATTAAGATGCAAGTAATTAAATATTATCTCACCAATGGTAAAGATGCTAGGATATCCCGCTTTGCTCCAAGGAGCACTGTGATAGACGTAAGACTGGCACTCATGACAAAGTATTAGGCATAACTCACTGGTCGGAACAAGCATATCCACATTTGGTTTCAACAAATGGTATGTCCAAATATTCAGTAATCAATCCTTTGTTGAACTCCGTCAAGCTAGTAATACAGGTTAGATTACAACAAATGATATGACAAAATGCTCACGTCGAATCCACGTAGTCTACAATTACACCAACTTCCTCATGTGTACCTCTCTTTACCCATGCTGTCATGTCATACTATCCAAGTCAGGTTACTATAAGATTCAAGATAACGCATCATGCCTACCTGGCTCATAGCGTAAACTTTCAGACCCTGGGCTTCATAGTGCTTAGCGACAGCCTGTGAACCAAGAAGACCACCCTCCTGAAGACCCAGGATTAGCAATACATATACACGTAACGCGTTCATACGGCTTACTTCAGCAGAATACCAGTGGAACTCAACAGGCCGAACTGGATGGAAATCAGATGCCAAGAGTGCACGGTATGATTCCAGAATGGTTACACTCCCCGATCCGTCATCGTCAGCACCTTACCCGGAAATCAGCCAGCAAACTCGAAAGATCCAATTAGTGCAAATTACCAGGTGCAGCAAGGAATGGCCATAAGTTTGTGCTGGGAAAACGACATCAGTTCCGCAAACGTGATATCCAAAGACAACAATCACCTGTCTTGGTGAGCACCAAGGATGACAATCTGATCGTCTGTTGCATCGGAACCGTTGATTCTAACAATCTAGCCAGCAATTTACCAACGACAGAATAAAATTCAGTGATAGGCCCTACAATCGAATGTTGTCCCCAGGAATGATGGAACTCGTCAACACTGATCAGAGACTTCAACGAAGGCGACGCGAAATCCGCGGTGATCTAATGACCAAACGTCGGCGATCAATCTAGCAATACGTGGAGAACATACTTCGTTGATCTTAGACAGTAGCCATTTTTGACTTTCCTTGCCTGTCTACACAGCAGTTGAGTGTTTCAGGATGGACTGTGAAGACTAGAAATTACCTCGCTGCGATAGTCTATGACATTGAGTCAGTGTACTGAAACACCGAGCGGATATAAGACTTACATCTCGTTCTAAAGCTGGAGAACTTCTCCAAGTTTGCCCTTGGACCTTCGGTGGACAGCGTCTTGATGACTTTGGTGACTTGTTCATGAGCGCTCAGAAGTGGGTATGAAGCTGTGAAAAGGTAAGCTCCATGACATTCGCAACCGACAGGTATACTCACTTTTCGTCGCGACGCGCAAGTCAGCAGACGAACCAAGGTCACGATTATCCGTGCTAGACGTGCAAACATTAATTGAGAACTGACATTCAAACGAAGAAAGGAATATGAGTACACGTCGAAGAAGCGAAGCCCTTTGGCTTTAGCCTCAATCTAGATGACACGCGGTAAGCAGAGAACGAAACCCGCAGTAGCTGTGCAATGAGTTATCCCCACCTTCTCGAGTTCTGTCATCCATACCGGTTCCTGACCTTCTGATAGCTGGACTAGCCGGAGTTCGTCCAAGTTCAGATTGAACCCGGGTTGAGGGTTAGAGGGCACGTCAAACACCTGGCCTTGCATAACAACCTGGCGGTTGCTTCCTGCATCATAGAAAGCTTGTTTGACAGGTTTAGAAAATGTAATTCCGCTGAAAGAGAGCAGGAGTAGTGAAACGTATGTCTTCATCTTATCCCCGACTCTCACGAAGTGTGGAGCATTCTGTAGACCGCAAGTGACTACTATATGTTCTGGTATCTTAAATTCCCACGAAACAGCTGTCCCTTGTGTTCTCACGGTTTATCCCAAAGTTATGATACTTATCAATTACATACAGTTCACACTTTATCGATGGAAATCTCGCGTTAGCTAGCCTATACTATTGGTTACCACTTGCTCGTGCACAACACATTTCGTGCATCCCTCAAAAACAACACTTTTCCTACTACAAAATGTTCAAACTACTACATCTATTTTAAATAATAATACACAAGAACGTCTTACGAGCTTAGACAGATGCATTTGGGCAAGAAACAAGAGAGATAAATGTTTGGTTGTGACAAAGGCTTTTGTCACTTCCATTGTCACCTGCCGTCCGCTGCCGCAGCGGAGTTTTAACTCAACGCGTTAGTGGCACGCTGCACGGATGGCGCGCACTCGAGTCGGTGGGAAGCAGAAAGGTCCCCGAGATCCCACCAAAGAAGCTCGCATTCAGGCTGCCATCCGTGATACCTTGACCGGTGTTCATGCCAGTTTTCGCAGTGCTGCCATAGCTCACAATGTAAGCACTCCCTCAACAATTTTGTTGCAACTCAATTTTCCTTCAGGTACCCCCACAAACTGTGCGAGATCGTGCGGCAGGCAAACACCATACTCGACGCTCGTTCCTCAACGAATCCCAAGAAAGAGTACTGGTGGACTGGTGCCACCATAACTCGAATTCAGCAACCCCTTTACATCCTCGAAAACTCCGCGCTCAAATACTGGAGATGGTGAAAGTTTACCCTGGCCGGAACTGGGTCCGCCGCTTCCTTTCTCGTCATGCAGAAATCATCGCTGCGAAACCCCGAGGCCTGGATCCGAAACGCGCGCAAAATTTCAACAAGGCAACAATCACGGAGTATTTTGATTTGCGTAAGATCATGGATGAGAAGCATGAGGGAATTCCACCAGAACACAACTGGAATGTTGACGAGAAGGGGTGTCAGATGGGAGGTGGCCGAAAGGGAGACAATCCAAAATTTATCTTCTCAAAACACAACCGAGAACGCTATCGTATCCACAGTGATAATTTAGAGCTGGTCACGATATTTGAATGTGTTTCGGCAACTGGCGATTCTATTTCCTCCATCCTTTGTTTTGGCTGATGGCCCCCTTAATACTGAATACCGAAATATTGAAGGGATCGGAGGGTCAGTTCCTGAGCGGATTCCGTTGTTGACTCTCCCCGCTGTACTCTCAACAACCACCCCTGTCGTATCACAGCCATTGCTGTCTGGGCATCCTAATAGTCACAGTTCATATTACTCCGGCAATCCGCAATACATATTCAATTAGATTACTACATACACTCGTATATACATTGTGTAGATGTCTAATCCACAGCGTGTCGAGCGGACTGCGAAATCGGCCAGTGTGACTACACCGTGACTTTCCGTTACAATTATGTGACTGCACGAAATGTGGTGTGCACGAGCAAGTGGTAACCAATAGTATATTCAGCCTAGTGTCCTGGACTCTCAGAATTTTAGGTCTATCCGGACAACTTACCTGCCAGATTCGCAATCAAAATTTTGTGTTCTGAGTTCTCCTGCACATATCGCATCCTGAAATTTGCAAGTCCACTATAGATTAACATAGATTCCGGTGCAATAACTAGTACTACAACTGTCAAACAACTGTCTACCAGTGAGATATCCAATATTACACTAGATGGTCACAACATATTGATGTCTATTACGCCCAACGCCCCAGGAGCGCCATAATCCCACATCCAAAAAGCATGCATGAGAGGGCATAGGCAACTTTTTTGTTAGACCCGTTGATCATTTCTTTGTTGAAGATAAACTCGTGAGCAAGAAGCTGCATAAAAATGTTAAGTGCTCGGGGTCTGGTCACGACACTAAGAAATATAACATACCTCAACGAGACCAGTATACAATAGGATACCCGCACTCAGCGAGTCGAGCACTCCACTTACGATGGAAGCGGTGGTACTGTTTGGGTTGTACGTGCTTTGAACGCCAAGCCCGACTGCAATGCCTAATGGTGTGGTGATTCCGTACAGCAACGCGCCACAGATGGCTATATAATTGTACTTCGGGGGAAGCTGTAAGTGAGCAAGACGAGTACCGACTCCAAGGCCCTCAAAAGTCTCTGTGTATCATGTCAGTCCAACAGTAATTCATAGGATACTAGGATTGCTCACGATGAAATATGATGACAACAAACAGGGTTATAAAGTTCGGATCGACCGCAAGCGTCAAACCAATGAGCATACTTCACAAAGAGTAAGCATGGATTAATCATTGGACGTGAGTCAGGAGAGACCGCACCTATGCAATAATACGCCAAATTCTAGGATGAACACACCGATGATCTGCCCTGTGGCAGCAAAACCCAGTTGCTCATGATCATGGGCAGATTCTAGATCTTCCTTGGTCTTTTCAGAGTTTGAGTCTTCATTCGGCATTCCACCTTCAGGTCCATGTGCAGCGTGCGCACCGAGACCGTGACCGTGTGCATCTGTTTTGGAATAAGGGGAGCCTCGGCACGCGATCAATCCAAAACGCACCATGCCTCACACCGAGGGCGGCCAATTTGGCTGTACCCCACCTGAAGGCCACCAGTTCAACGATGAAAATCGAAAATACGCTGAGCAAGGCTAATGCGAGCGGGTAAGGCTGTGATTACGAAATGTACGTAAGTAATGATACTGTTCCTAGAGACACCTGACTTACATACACCAGCCAAGCGGGTGACAGGCATGGTGATGAAAGTTCACTGATAGCAGGGCTGAGGAGATGAATAAAAGCTGTAGCAATCTGTGTAAATGTGAACGACCAATCCAATCGATGAACCGATGGAACGCACGATGACACCAGAACCGAAGTATTTGGCAAAGCTACGAGATTCAAATCAGAACGCTGCGCGTATTCGTGTTGAATAATCTCACTCAAAGACGGCTTTGGGAACGTGAAGCCAGCTTGACCGTTTAGCAAGCACTGGGAAAAGTGCGCCGCTCATCGATCCGATGAGGATGACGAAAACCGATGCGATCCGCAACTGTGGGTATGTAGTGGCGCCTCCACCAGAACCGCAGTTTAAATCCGACATAGTTTGAAGTGAGGTCGATCCTGGTAAGTCAGGGAGAAAATCGAATGCTCTAGGAGGAATTTAGTGGTGCTTGACATGTGGATGTTATATATCCCCTCTGACCTTCATGACTGGGAGGGTCCTCAGGCACCCGATGCGGAATCACGGCATCCACCCGCCCTATTTCTACATACTCGAGTTCCAGATAGCATATTCTAAGTCTCTGGCTAGGAAACACGGACTAGCATCAGTGAACTGGTAGATCTCTGAGAAGAACATATATAACAATTGATGATTGAATATATAGCACATAATCACAAAAATCTGCGTAAATGGAATGGTGTTCCGATGAAGTAGGTCGCGCTACAAAAAAGACTCTCTGCCGGCTGCATTACGTGCACAAGACCCATACACCCACAGCTCATAATTTCACGGCCTCCACGGACTCGCACCCATACTATTAGTATGATGCATCTCCACATGCTGTCATGTATTTTTTAGGAGCCGTCGATTAATAACAGACCGAGCCTCCATGTTACTGAAGATACTCCGATAGCCCAAAGCTTCGGCCGCTGGTTGTAATATCAGGGTTCGATGCCGGCTTTGGCTGTAAAGTGTCAAGGTTCTTCCCTTGGAGACTAGGATTGCTCATTACTGATCCTGCCTCCGCCTTCAGGGCCCGCGCGTAATCTTGTAGTTCGTTTGCAAGTGCACGAAGGACAAGCTGAGGCGTCGAGAGGACTTGACCGGCGTAAAATCTAAGCTTCATTTGAATGTGGCTAGGCACACCAATTGAACGTGGAGCGAAAAGACAAGAGAGGTCCGACAGTGCAGCTAATAATGTAACAGACGCATGATCGTTTAATGACCTGTTATCGGAAGATGAGGCGACAACCAATCTGGGTCTCGCTATGATGGACAAATCATGCAAGAGCACCGACAAGGACCCGGCGCCCACGGCCCCCTTGAATAGGACTGAGTACCGCCTCAGTGATCGATAATGAGGGAAAAACATACAGGGTCAAAGCGTGACCACACATCAGTGACGGCACTGCTCAACGTCGAGTACAGCACTTGTGACTGACGGGCTACCAGGAACGGGACAACTTGCGAGATAATTCTGCGCGCCTCTGCTTCATCTGGCGCATCATTTTCTGCAGAGGATAATGGTGAAATAGATAGATGACGGGTGGCAAACGCATAAGCAACCCTATCACGATCAGGAGATCACCTAGTGACGGCAGATTTTCAAGACTTACAGGACAGCGCAAATGTTGTAAATCAGAGAAGGACTGCTAGCCTGGCGTTTTACAAGGTTGAGCGGGACCTCCATGAGTGCAGGTTTTGATCCATATCGCATGCTCCCGCTCGGAGATCCTTCCAAGGAAGCTTCCCACCATGGCTCTTGCCTCACAGACTCCAATTCCTCACTAGACAGTAATCGTTGGGCCAATTGACTGGTTGGGTCCCTGAGCGCATTGAAGAACCTGTCTGTTTCTTCCTTGGTCATAAGTCTGAGTAATTCGTCGGATGATGCTGAAGCTAAACAGACCACGTTTGGTCACAAACTAGCTAAGGAATTGGGATCACGTACAAATATCCACACCGGCGAATCTAGAGACAAGTTCGTTAGAATCACTATCGGATTCATCCTGGTCACGCAGCAGGCTGCTGTCTTCCTCCTGAGTTTGCTCTTCGAGGCGCTTCAGCAGCTCGAGCATCTTTTCCCTCTCTTCATGTGTTTTCGAAGATTTCGTCTCGATGCTGGTTTGGATTTCTTTTCGATAAAATGCCTCCGAACATTGGGAGTGAGCCTGCACAACTTAACTGCCTTGTTATTCAAAGTGAGTCGTGTACCTACTTCTGAACGAAAACACGTCAGGGTGCAGTAAGACACGTTGCACCCCGGACATGTATACCTAGAAAACTGTCTACGACAGCTTCAGAAATAAATATATAGCATTTGGAAAATAAGTTTTCGAGATGACATAGTTTAAATGCACGTACAGGCCACACAAGACCTTGCTCGACTCCTCAGCGGAATCTTCGTGAACTCGAATTTGTTCCGCTTCGTTCATGATAATGAATCCTGCTGCAGATGTAGAATAGTCAGGGAGAAATGATGAACATCTTCATTCCAGACTCTGATCGAGTGGCTGCTACTATCTATAGCTTGACTCGTCGGGTCGCCAGGAACATACCTTTCTTGGCCGGTTTACTACCGCTTACGATTTGAAAACGCGGTCGACCACAACTCTGCAAGTAAGTACTGTTGAGAGACCACAATCTCCAGCCTTGCTTTAGCCGCTATCTTGCACAGGAAGACGCAGTTCTGAAGGCAAAATGGTGGAAGCACATTTGGTTGATTCTAAATCAACATTCTCGATTTTTGCTCATTTACTAGATGCCCGCATACTACGCGCCCTCGCAGACATGGGCTTCGCTCGCCCAACCCTCGTCCAGGTGAAAGCCTTGCCCATTGCGCTGGAAGGTCGCGATATCCTTGCAAGAGCTCGGACAGGCAGTGGCAAAACCGCCGCATATTGTATCCCAGTCGTGCAGAAAATTCTTAGTGCGAAATCTGTGGGTGTATTACATTCAGATCAGCTGTATCAAACACTCATTTACTCGTGCAACAAGTCGTTATCCGCCTCAGATGAAATTTATCAAGTGACACGTGCTGTAATCCTTGTTCCCACTCGCGAATTGTCCGAACAGGTCACGGCATGTCTTCAAAGCCTCCTTACTTATTGCGAGAAGGAGATTATCGTTGTTAACTCTGCCACTGGTTCCTCTACACATCTGCAACGGTGAGATGTTTTCGGCTGCTCATATCGCTTGCTTATGACTCGAGTATCCAGTGCACTTCTCGCAGATAAGCCAGACATCGTCATCTCAACTCCTTCTCGTGCCCTCGGGCTGCTTCAATCAAAGGTGTGTCATAATCTCACAGTACATGGAGTGTACCTCATATCTATCCAGACTTTGAACCTCTCTTCACTGGAATCCCTTGTTATCGACGAGGCTGATCTCATTTTGTCCTACGGGCACGATGAGGACGTCCGACAAATCTTCTCCGGAGGATATCTCCCAAAGGTGTATCAGTCATTCTTGATGAGTGCAACCATGACAGATGATGTTGAGACATTGAAAGGCTTGGCTCTTCGTAGTCCAGTGAGCTCATCAACTCACCAACTTTTGTCTCTGCTAACTTCGGTCTTCAGGCCATCCTGAAGCTGGAAGAAGATAAGGATGAAACTTTACTCCTCAGCCAATACTCTGTTCAGTCAGTCCCGTATGGTTTCATCACTTGTTGATTCTTACCTCTCCTTAGGTGCTCCGAAGTCGACAAATTCCTTCTCACATATGTCATCCTCAAACTCCGCCTTATAAAGGGCAAATGCATACTGTTCGTCAATGACGTCGACCGCTGCTACCGCTTGAAACTATTCTTGGAACAGTTTTCAATAAAATGCTGTGTGCTAAACTCTGAGCTTCCCCTTAATTCCAGGTGCGAGAAAACTTGTGACACATGTTTTCACATTTAACATTTTATAGGTACCATACTGTGCAGGAGTTTAACAAGGGTGTTTATGAATACATCATTGCAACTGATGAAAACAGTGCCCACGCGGAAGCTGATTCTGACGATGAACCTGAGGAGGATGGACTTCAGGATGGTGTTGACGACGAGTGTAGGTTACATTCGTTCAGAGCTTTGATTACTTCTTACGGCTTCTCAGTGACGCCGACACAACGTGCGGAGACAAACCCAGACGAAGACATGCAACTTGAACCCGCGTCTAAAAAGCGGAAGCATCCCCAAAACACTCCTCAACCTGGCCCCTCCAAACCAAAGAAACAGAAACGCCGTACGAAGTCGGACAAAGAATACGGCGTTACACGTGGAGTAGACTTCATCGACGTTGCTTGTGTGCTCAACTTCGATCTACCCGCGTCATCTCGGTCATATACCCATCGCGTAGGACGCACTGCCCGTGCTGGGCGGGCAGGTATGTCACTATCCTATGTCGTCCCTAAAGATCAATGGGGTAAAAATAAGGTCGTCGGTGGCCTTGAAAGCGCAAAGAATGACGAGGTTGTATTTGCAAGGATTGAGAAAGAGCAGGCGGGACGTGGTTCCAAAATACAGGAGTACAAGTTTGATATGAAACAAGTGGAGGCATTCCGGTATCGAATGGACGACGCACTGCGGTCCGTGACAAGAAGCGCTATCAAGGAGGCTAGGATCAAGGAACTTAAAACTGAAATTATCAACTCAGAGAAACTCAAAGTAGGTACTTTGGTCGCTTTACTTGTGCGTTACTAATGTACTGCACAGGCCCATTTTGAGGACAACCCACTCGATCTCGAATATCTACGCCATGACAAACCGCTACATCCCACCAGGGTTCAGGCTCATATGAAACATATACCAAAATATTTGCTTCCTCGTCTAGTTTCAGCTCCAGCTATCGAAGCTGAAGAGTCCCAAGTCAGTTTCGTACCTTTCAAAAAGTCCTCTGCACGCGGTCGTGGCCGCGGCCGTGCTCGCGGTGGCAGAAGTGGTGGGGGCGGAGGTCGTGGTGGGAAGAAAAAATCTGATCCTCTTAAGAAGTTTCGATAGTGTGTTACCCAGCATATAATGGCACCCAGAATTATATTTCATCGTATCACTTCCATTTTATTCGTAAACGCCTTCATCCCAGCCCTTTGACCTCTCGACGGCACGCAGCCATGCAGTCCACCCCCTTTCCCGATCCTCCTCGGGCATATGGGGATTGAAAGTTCGGCTACCTTTGGTATTGACTTCCGCCAAAGTCGCTGGCTTAGATATGTCCCAACCGAATAGCCGGATGGCTGAGCCAGCAAGAAGGGCCGAACCCAGGGCGGTTGATCTGCCTTAACAGTTAGCGTGTTATCTTGTTATAGGTATGCACATACTCTCTCATGTCAGGACGGACGACGTCGAAACCACCGATGTCCGCCAAGATCTCCATACAAACATCACCATTGGTCATGCCTCCATCGACCTTGAGGTGCTCGAGCTTTGTGCGTGAATCAAGTTTCATGCTCTCCAGAACTGCACGAGTCTGGAAAGCAGTAGCTTCCATAGTCGCACGAGCAATATGTGCGGGAGTGGTATACGAGGATAATCCTGTCCCGGAAATTCGCTATTATGTCAAAGAGACATGATAAATTCAGCGTACCGATAAGTAGGCCTGCAGCACCGGGATCCCAATACGGTGCGAGGAGGCCAGAAAACGCAGTTACGAAGTACACGCCTCCAGTATCAGGTACTGAAGCTGCCAATGTGTTTATCTCGCTGGCGGACTTGATGAAACCCATGGAGTCCCGCAGCCTGACACGAACACTCAGGGGGTGCAATAAATCAAGACTTGTATCTTACCATTTGATGGCGCCTCCAGCAACTCCAACTGCACAAGGTTATCACGTGTATAGTACCAAAAAAATAACACTTACTACTCCCTTCCAGTGCATAAACTGGGACAGCCCCTGGACCGGGTTGGTAAGCCACCTTACGAAAAACTCGTGAACAATAGTGCGTGACACCCTGAGAAAGCTCTCTACCGTGCTCAGAAGTCCATGACTACTGTTGACAATGTCCTTGCCCGTACAGAACAGGAGGAACGCACCCGTACCATACGTGCATTTGGCTTCTCCTTGGCGGAGACACTTGTTTCCCACTAGAGCGCCTTGCTGGTCCCCAATAAGTCCTCCAATAGGAACCCCTCTCAGCGGGCCGTGAGACAGATGGCCATACACCTCGGAGGAAGATACAAGTTTTGGTAGTATTGACCGTCGGAAACCGAAGAACGTCAGTAGCCGCTCATCCCAAGTAAGCTTGTGCAGATTTAGCAAAAGGGTGCGAGATGCATTCGTGACTTCGCCAACATGAATACCGCCCTGGACGCCACCTGTAAGGTTCTGTGCGTACATCAGGAAAATCCGTCACATTCCTTGATAGAAGGACGCCTACATAAACAACCCACGACTCTATTGTCCCGAAAAGTAGATCATCTTCGTCGTGGGCCTTCTGGACTTCACTGTAGTTGTCAATCATCCATCGAAGTTTGATCCCAGAAAAGTACGTGGAGAGCTTCAGGCCCGTACTATCCAAGAATTAGCGACCAGATCCCGTAGAGCTACATCACTTACATGTCACGTAGAGCTTCAACACCTTCTTCTCCGGTCTTCAATTGCCCAGGCTCTACCTCGATGCCGGTCGTAGCCAACAGGTGCTCAAAATGAGCGACAGTGTTCTTCGTACGAGAATCGGTCCAAACGATAGCCTTACACAGAGGTTTACCTGTAGTCCTACTCCATACAACAGTGGTTTCACGCTGATTCGTAATTCCTGTAATTCATGAAGGACGAGGACCTTTTGAGTAGGATGAACGCAAGTACCGATCACTTTCACGCTCTCCTTGGCCCATCCTGCTTCTTCGAGTTTCGCACAAGCCTGAGTGATACACTGCTCTGAGATTTCTTGTATCTCTTCAGGGTCGTGCTCATGCCACCTGTCATATGCAGCGCCAGTAAGGCATCCAGGGTCTCAGGAACAGAAACTAGGGGGCGACTACTCACCCTGGGTTCGGGTAATACTGCGGGAACTCCAATTGATGCTGGGAAACGATGTTTGCGTACTGATCAAAGACGATGAACCGCACGGAACTGTAAACATGGACCCAGCCGCCATTGACTATCAGTAATCACGGGGAAGGTCGTAGCCATACGTTGTGCCACAATCAAGAGACCCAACAAACTCGCCCTGTTTCAAAGTCGACATGGTGGTGCAAAGATGGGGTGCCAGCAGTAGAGAAGGGTCTTTGACGCTGGTGGCTCCTGACCACAACTATATTCCGTCGTCCATCTGAGTAACTGTTCCGACCGGCCGGCCCGCCGACCAGCACCGATCCTCGACTGAGGGTTTACGAGCTCGCTCAAAGTAGCGTCGACTAGCTTCAAATAAGCTACGAGAGACACTATGAACGGCATGATACAATAATTAGGTAACGAGGATCGTACGCTGACAAGTTCGTGCAATGATAACCGCTGAATCTAGTGGGAGTGTGTAGAGTACATATCACGAAACACCATATGCTTCCTTCTCTTTTTCTGTCCACTCAAAGACAGGAAATGGATGTGCTTCTGTATTGAACACCCACTTATCCAAGGGGACGAGGTCGTCTTCTCGAAAGAGAAGGTAAAGATACTTCAACGTTTCGGCCAAGAAAAAGCTGTCATAATAACATTAAAAAGAAACGCAAGGAGACGCGTAGGTGAGACACGAACCTAGGCATTACATCAAGCTGTTGTGGGTCGTATGTGTCCACTTTGTTAACGTTGGCGTACCCCGATGGAGTCTTCGCTTCCCTTTCGATCGCCTGAAAGATGTCCCATCCACGATGCCGCCATTTCACATCGCCAGTGACACGATAAAGGATGTAAAGCGACTCTATGGTCTACAAAGCGGATATCAGAATGTGACACCATGGAAACCTGTCTTCTTACCTCGGGTCTCAGTTGGTAGTCAGCGTTCTTAACGTAGTAGTCTCTCATAGCGTATGCCATCTCACGCTCTCGCGCATTCCTAGGGGTTCCATCTCCTACCCAAGGGCGCTTATCTCCCACTCCAGGTGGGGGACCTCTTCTACCAGATGTTCTCCACTCTTGCATGGCATCCATCCACAGTATTTCAGAACGCGCGCTGCCAGATATCATAGTAATAACATCGGGTCCTAACCCTGTCGGCTGGTCTGCGTAAGTCAGGTAACAGGTCTGTGCAAGCCCTTCGGCGGCCCATAGGTGTAAATCCTTTAGATCGAATGAGGCAAGCTCCTCATAGCCCAATTGCTGCTGAGGGAGCAGATCGTCTGCAAGCGCAGTAAAGTTCAGTCCAACCTCTTCTAGATTATTTAGGGGAAGAGTGTGAGCTCCAAGGGCGAGCAGGCCAGGGAAAAAACAAGACAGATGCTCTAAGTTGTGTGTAGGGCGATTACCGGTCCTATATAATTTCGAATCCGTGACGTACAAGAGATGGCGGTTCGGCGAGATGTACATCAAGTTATTGAGAACGTGGGTGGTGAAGCGGAGGTCTACAGAGAGTAATTAGGTAGAGATGAAAGATTGGCAGGCGAAACCTTACACATCTCGAGATTTGCCTTATCCGTGCGAGCAGTCATTAGGTACTGCTTGAGGGTGTACTCGTGGGCGCTGTCGGACGCTGCACCAACGGAAAGGTGTGCTGGCAATTGCAAGAATGCAGTCAGCAGGACTCTATCTACTATGCATCAGGCACGTACAATCTTTTGCCTGTCCCGACGATATATTCCAAAACATCGGATACATGCCGCCATGTTCGCGCAAATCGGCATTGACAAAGTTACGTGTGGCGGTTGTAGCCTGGGTGTAATAGGCTCAACCTTACACGCGATAGAGTTAATTTTGAACTCACTCGGTCGACATGTTCCTTCTTACCAGTAATCTTACCGAGATAGGCGTATTCCATTTGATAGCTTGCAATCTCTGCCAAGCTTCCAAGCAATGGCCCGTCGCTTGTGCCTCTAAAGCAGAAGATTAGGCCTACAGAAGCGGTATGGATTGGAAATGACGGGGGTTACCTGACGGTGTTTACGCCGTACTTAGGAAAACCACTGGCGGTCCTGAATGCAGGAGCCAATATTGTGCCAAGTTCATCAGCGCGAGTGCGCAATATATCGTCGTTCGTCAGTGCATAAGCGGAGAGAAGGCCGCCAAGTTGACGTATGACAGTCTCAAAGAATGGCACGCGGGTATTCTGTAGGCAACTTGAGACTCGTTGAGAGATGCTAGAGGACATCGCTCACCGTAGGTAGGGAGAAGTTTGTATTATGCACAGCTGTCATTGCGCGCTTATATTCTTGTTCTAAGCCCATCATATGCATCGTGTCAAGGGAGTCAACTGCAGTGACGGCCCATCCATTGAAGCTTTGTATCTTTACGTGAGTGGATGTGGGGTAATTGAAAGGCATACATAAGCTCACTTATTAATGCTGGTATTCGATAAAGGGCGGAGTTCATCATTTGGGAAAGCAAAGCGCTCATAACCATGGTAGGCATGCAAGAAGGCGTCCCTAACTTGAAAGGATCTTTCTGTCCATACCTCTGGTGTCACGGGGGCGTAGTGCATGGCATCGGCAGGAAACGAGTAGCGGAGATAGTTGAAATAAAGCGTGAGCAGTGCTATGGACAAGGCGAATGCAAATGCAATATGACGAATGGAGACGCCTCTGCGACGCAGCGATGAGGAGGCTTTGGCAGCTACATTGTTTCCTAGGAGGCCGGCAGGGAAATTCATGATTGAGGAGTAAGATATGGGGAAACCTATGCAGTGGGAATGAGTGGTGTAGAGGGACTTGCTACGTGAATATAGTGCAGAATGAACTCGGAGTCCACGCCCAAACACCCACGGTAGGAATGTAAATCGATTGAGCTCCACCTGCAACCAGTGCTCGAGAAGGCAGCAAACCGCGGGCCCCAGACAACACTGACACAACAATCAATCGACTAGGAGCCTGAGAGCGTTTACACACGTAGTCATAAGGCAAGAATAACCCGTGCACGTGGCAACAACGAATGAGGAAACCACTGGAACTGCGGTCAACGGTCGACTTAACGGAAGGTTACTCGAATGCAACGGAAAGTGATGCGAAGCTACTTTCAAAGTATTCTAGGAAGATGATTGAATATATTACTTGGCTTCTAAACATATTGAATCATGGGCGGAAGCTGGCGGAGCTGAGTTTGAAGTTCGTATGAGAATTGGGCAAGGAGTAAATATGTGAATGACTGATGACCAACATCATCTTCGACTAATGTCTAGCTTCGACAAGACAGTCAAGTTAGCTTGCAAACCAAAGGCCGCGCCTCCAAAGGCAAAGGTGTCTCTTTAATAACACTAATATTGCTTGATTTCACACTAACTTTTATCCCCTAGTACCTAGATCCCATAATTGCTGCTACTTGGTCAGAAGATGGTGCTGTCCATGACGTTTGCAAAGCGCTCGTTCCTCGCCTTCGTGAACCTAATGCAATCGTGCGCAATAAGCCTTATAGCACCTTAGATTACAGCTGACGATCTGGCATAGGTCGTGTTTAAGGCACTAATCGTGCTCCATACCATGATTCGCAATGGAGCGACAGACAACGTCTTGTCTCATCTATCTTCTTCGGAAATTCTTCGTCTGCGAAATGTCTCTGCCAATAACTGGGAAGGTATGTTTTACCCATGGTCATGATTCTCATGGAAATCTAGACCCACTTTTGCTGTACTTAGGATACAACGCTCCCCAGAATCTCCAGCATTACGCAATTTATTTGGACTCCCGCATACGCGCATATCGTGATTTGAAGCATGATGCAATCCGTGTTCAGGCAGAGTCAAATCGTGACATGCGCGTCAATAACTCCATCGAAGAGGATATGGCATACTCCAGTGCTCCGGCCCCAAAGTCAGGATCCACAAAGTCCAGGGCGCCTCAAAGGAGTAAAACAATAATGGGAAGGAAATTACGCGTCATGACTGTGGATAAGGGCCTACTCCGGGAGACCAAGACCGTGCAAATAATGATTGATACCCTGGTAGAGTGCAGGGTACGCCTACACGTCCGAATCTTTCAGATCACTTACACAGTATTTATTAGTTCTATCTCGATGATCTAGAAGACGAATTAACTATAACTGCGCTACGCATGCTTGTCAAGGATTTGCTCATTCTTTTTCAGGCCGGCAATGAAGGCGTCATCAATGTATTAGGTTTGTTTACTCGTCCTCGTGTCATTTTTTCGCTTAAAGAAATCCCAGAACACTATTTCGAGATGTCAAAGATTGACGCCGAGCAGGCGCTCTCCATATATCGTCATTTCTGCACTCAGACAGAGCGAGTGGTCGAGTACTTGGGCGTGGCAAAGAAATTGCAGAATCTACTCAACGTTCCTATCCCAACATTGAAGCATGCAAGTAGAGCTTTCCTGTACTTGTTAAACCACTCACAGATGTCATCAGGCTCCTGTATCGTTGGCGGGTGCACTCCAGGAATACTTGAACGACCCCAACTTCGAGCAGAACAGAATTGAGTACAGGACAAATAAGGAAGCTGCCGACAGAAACGGCAAAAATCGCAGTGGGACTTTGTCTTCGGCGCCTAAAGGTGACTAAGTTCACTTTCGCAGAGCCATAATCTGACCTCTCTCAGCTTCATCGTCGCAAGCAACCTCCACTGCATCCACATCTACCCCATCAAATGGGACGTTCGGTCAAGCTTCCAGTCCCGCACCCAAGCCTGAAACTACTCAGGCTATGGCAGACTTTTTTGCTTCTATCGAGGAAGATAAACCTGCCACGAGTAGCAGGTAAGCCACTGTTAATTGCCGAGATCTGCAGGACGTTGCTCATTTTTCACAGCTCAACATCCAACCATCTCCGTCAACAGCCAGCGTCCAATCCTTTCGTTCAGCGACAAATGACGGGTGCTTTCCAAGGTCAACCCTTCGGTTTCCCTGGTCAAATTCAGCCACAGGCCACTGCCTTCCCACAGTCCTTCCAGTCAGTTCAGCCCAACGCATTTGGTCAGCAACTGCCATCCACTCAACACCAACATCGACCTTTCTCCGCCTTCTTGCAACCACAACCTACTGGATTTGTAATGCCACCAAGCACAGGTTTCTTGCAGCCGCAAGCCACCGGCGCAAACCCATTCAGACAGAGCATGATGATGATGCAGGGGACTGGTGGACCGGCTTTCAACTTTGGGACCACGAATGCTTTGCCCCAATTGCAAGGACAAACCAACACACCATTCCAGCCAACTTCCCAGCCTCAGCCGTCGTGGTCTTCGAACGGATTCGCTATGCAAACGGCATCCACAAGTACGCAGTTTGGACAGATCAATGGGACGCGCACGTCATTTGACGTTCCCTACTCGACCTGCTTCTACTCCCCTCACAACTTTCGGCGCAGCACAGGCGTCTTCGACCTCGCCACCAGTAGCGCAACCTGTCAAATCTCATCAGACTGGTTCGCGCAATCCGTTCGGAGTGCCAACCATGCCAGCCCCGCCAGTGCCAAAGCCACCAACACTGATGGAGCTGGCCATGGGTATCGGAAGCTCGAACAATATTCCACCTGCTGATTCTGCATCACCTCAGACTCAACAGCCACAACAGACAGGCTTTTTTGGACCGCCAGGCGCTTCTGGTGGCGAGTCATCGATATCGAGCGTTGCCTCGTCCTTTGCATTCGGCCGAAAATCAGAGGACAGCAAATTTAGCCCTAGCAGTTTTGGAATACTCAACCCACAGACCACCACGACTGCATCAGATTCTTTATTTTCTTCCTTCTCTCCACCGTCCACGCAACCTACAGGTGCCACCATTGCCTCTACCACTTCTTCCATGTCGCCTTCAGGTGACCAGCTAAAACCCCAAATGACCGGCTTTAGTGGCATCAAGCCATTTAAACCTACATCCTCCTTTGGGGCTTCCTTGTTGGAATCACTACCTCCAATACCACAGTCCGGTCCCACTACTCCTACTGTCACTGGTACGCCCGGTAATTTGTCTTCCCCACCAGCTTCGAGCGGGACAACTCCTGCTTTTGGCGCTGGTGTTTCGAACATCGGGCAGCAGCCCACTGGTGTTGGTGCCTTTAGTTCACAGCCAGACACAAGGCCCACGCTAGGGGTTGGTCTCAGACCCCAGGCAACCGGTGGAGCCAACCCTTTCAGGGCTACGATGTATGCCGCATCCTCGCTCAATGCCGGAGGTGGATCTGTGCAGCCCACTATGGGCTCGCTGTCACAGTTCAGTGGAATCAATGGATCCTCATCCTTTGGATCCAGTTATGGGAGGAGCCCTTTTGGATATCCTGGAGCCCAGGATCCTTCACAGCAGCCTTTCCAACAGCAAAGCGGGACCGCATCACTTATTTAATTTTGACCTATCTCTCACTGTCTCGTTCACGCATCCATTCCTTTTCAATTGTCTCTTATCGCTATCACTCGCTCAAGTTTCCCACTATCGTTTACGCTCGGATATCACATCGCCTGGACGTCTTATTCATTTCTTCTTTACCTGTCTCCTGTATAATCTAGTAGTCGAGCTTGTGCAAGCGTCTTGAATACCAATTTTTCCTTTGCAGTACTGAGGACTCCACAAGTTGAGCGTTGATCAAAGACCCCGAGACACTGTGATCGGAAGTCGCGTCAACAATCCACGCTTCCCGGCGCGGGCTGCACCTTGTTTTTTACCGCCACCAACCTTACCACTACAGGTGTCTAAGTCATTCTAAGATGGCCTCGTGAGTTGCGCCCCGAAGATACCTAGTACTCTCTATTGACGGAAATCATCGTAAATGCAGCGAACAGCCTAAAGCAACGAGGACAGATGCTACCGACGCGTCTGCACCAGATATGACTGTAGAGACCGCTCTCGAACACGCCAGACGTGCATTCGCCCTAAAAAAATACGAGCAAGCAGTTGAATACTATGCTACTGCCCTGGAACTTCAGTACGTGATCGAAATTGGACCCATTAAGCCGTGTTTCTGACGCGCTACGTGTCTTTCGTCCATAGAACAAAGAAGCATGGCGAAGATGCACCAGAAACAGCTAATCTCTACTTCTCGTATGGAAAAGCGCTGTTAGAGAACGCGATATCACAGGCTTCGGTATTGGGTAAGGAGCAGCCCGAGAACGGAGATGAAGCAGAAGGGAAACGTGTGTGACGCGTTTGATTTACTTCGTTGTCGCTGCAACTGATCATTATTCAGCCTCGGGCACCGGCGCCAATGGAAAGGGTCCTATTCTCTCCTTTTCCGGAGATGCAGATGAAGGCGTCGACCTTTTCGGTCAAGCCGCAATTGCAGAAGAAGAGGGTGATGAAGAGGATGCTGAAGGGGAAGATGGAGAGCCGGAAGACGACTTCAACGCTGCATGGGAAGTCTTGGAGCTTGCGCGTGCAATTTACGAGAAAGGCAAGGATGAAGATGACGAAGTCAAAATGAAACTTGCCGAGACATATATTGCCCTCGGAGATGTATCTCTCGAGACGGGTACGCCCACCTTTTCTCGGCTAAGTATCCGCATAATAACAGACTATCCTATAGAGAAATTCGACCAAGCTATCACCGACTACTCAGAGGGACTCGCACTTAAGCTTGATCTTCTCCCGATTTCATCGCGTCAAATTGCTGAAGCACATTATAAGCTCAGTATAGTGCTTGACCTGACCTCTGGGCGACTTTCGGATGCTATCTTACATGCGGAGAAGGCTCTGGAAAGCGTTGATGCTCGCCTAGCAGAACTTCGCGACGGAATTGATGGAAAGCTGCTCCCTGCACCCATTCGGGAAGCCAAAACAGATAAAAAGGGTAAGGGCAAGGCTGTCGCCTCCGACGTACACGCAGATAGCGTGCGCCATCTGACCAAGAGTCAGATGGAAGTCGAGATTAAAGAGTGCGAAGGATTGAAAGAAGACCTCGCGCTGAAGGTGAGCCCGTGCAGGTCCAGGAAGTGTATACTGACGGTGCTTTTGCATAGGTGGAGGAACTTAAAACAACTCCCAGTGAGCCAATAGAGTCTGCTCCTGCAATGGCTGCAAGAGCGTTAGATGCGGAATTGAATGCTAAGCCGGTATCTGTCCCTGGTCAAGCAGCAGTGGTTAACGACTTGACATCACTGGTCGTGAAGAAGAAGAAGAAGGCTGCCGAAGTAGATGCACCGGCTAAACGCAGAGCAGACGACGGAGATGATGGCAGCCCTAGTGCAAAGAAGGCAAAACTGGAAGAGGATGCACAATCATGAGGATTTGTCGCCATATTGTGATTCATGTCAACTACTGCGTTGGTCATCTTTGTTAGAATGGTACACTGGTTGTTGCAATTGCTGTATGCTTGAAGTTCTTCTTCCCCTCTCCTACCCCAAATTCTCCTACGATGTGACCCCTCTCCGCTTTGCTCCTCATTATATATTTGTAGATGACCAGTCCCTCGAGGCCCACTGGCCCACGAGCATGTATCCGTCCTGTGCTGATTCCAACTTCAGTTCCGAAGCCATAGCGGAAACCGTCTGCGAAACGCGTGCTAGCATTGACAAAGGTCCCCGCGGAGTCCACGCCTCTGCAGAATGCAGACGCTGCATGTTCGCACTCGGTTATGATAGAATCCGTGTGATGGGAGGAATGAGAGTTGATGAATTGAATTGCGGAATGAAGGGAGGGCAGAGCTATGACGGATATCGTAAGATCAAGATGCTCGATAGAATAGGACGATTCTGTGGACGAGTGGACGTGACTTGAGAACCTTTCCGGGACGTTGGGAAGTGAGGCGAGTGCTGATAAGGTATGTGAATCACATAAGAGATGAACGTCTGCTGCCAAGAGTGCTTGCGCAACCTCTCGCCACACCGTATTCAGAAGAGAGGTGTGCACAATAAGAGTTTCTGCGGCATTGCAAGCAGATGGATAATCCGTCTAGCATGTGTTATCGTGAGAATATGATCGTTGTCTGAACAATAGAGAGGCTCACCTTTGAGTCAACAACCACGCGGACGGCTTTTTGACGGTCAGCGGATTCATCGAGATAGACATGGCACAGTCCATCTGCGTGTCCCATGACTGGTATCCGTGTGCTGTTCTGAATCGCTTTCACAAGACTGTTGCCTCCGCGGGGAATGACCAAGTCAATGTAGCGGTCAAGATCCAGCAGTGCAGAAACTTCTGCCCTCGTTTGGATTGCTTGGACATACGTGCTCGGAAGCGAGGTCTGGGCCAATCCCTGCGAAATGGCCTTGGCAAGCAGATGTGTTGTGTGATTTGATTCCTTTCCGCCTTTGAGGATCGCAGCGTTTCCTGAAAATAGCCGGTTTGCATGCAGGCATATGACAAGCTGGAGATAACAGGCCTACCTGACTTGATCGCCAGAGCTGCAATATTTACCACAACCTCAGGGCGTGCTTCAAAAATCACGAGAAGAACGCCTATCGGACATGAGACACGATACAGTTCGAGATCGTCGTCTAGCTGTGAAGCATAAGAGACGACTCCAGTTGGATCGGGAAGGTCTGCCACATCTTGTACGCCCTTTAGCATGGAATCCCATTTATCGCCCTTTCCGAGATCGAGACGCTTAATCATGGCGTTCGATATCCTGCCTGCATCAACCTCGACTTGTGCCGCCTTGGTATGCGAGCAGAGAATGTGTGAGGGTTATTATCGATCTTTCAAGTTAGCCGAGAAACGATGCTGCACCTCCATATCCTGCTTGTTTGCTGCGAGTATTTCAGCCTTGTTAGCCTCCAGCTGCTGTTTGATTTTGGCGAGGGCATCTATTCGGACAGCAGCAGGAAGCAACTGAGAGTCTTCGAATGCAACTTTTGCAGCTTTTGCGATTTCTTCCGCGGCGATATCGGATCCCATACTAGTCGATAGTGTTATAGATGAGGAACGACAGTTGTTTTCTTTCATCAATGATTATAGAAAACTAGTAGTACAATTACTTTGTCAGTTTTGTTTGTGTTGCTATTTGCCTCGAGCTCTAGTACGGTAGAGGCAGCAAGGACTCGGAGTCCAATCAAGATCATGACATCTCGTAGAGCGATCATT
Source organism: Suillus subalutaceus (assembly GCF_016647625.1). NCBI lineage: Eukaryota > Fungi > Basidiomycota > Agaricomycetes > Boletales > Suillaceae > Suillus > Suillus subalutaceus. Next base: position 44,532 of record NW_024540368.1, on the reverse strand, counting down.
GTGCAAGGAGTCATCCTGACCACCCATCGTCCATGGGTACTTGAGTAACCAAGACACGAGCGGTCACACGTCCCCTTGACTTTGCTTGCGGTCCCGTAATTCTTTCCTTGAAGATTCTTTATATAGATCAGGCTACTCACATAATATTTTTTCAGGGCACTTTGTCAGCGCTTTGATGACTTCTGATCATGCACGCAGTCTGGTGCAGTCTATTAGTGCGGAACCTTCCTTACTGCGCATGCACGAATGTGGTAGCGGCTTAATATTGTCAGCCCTTCTCCCGTACGGTAACGATGTATCGGTGGTGTCAATAATAGCCAAATCCGATAAGCCTCGAGCTCTAGCTATTGTCCGAGTAGCAAATGAAGCCGTTACATTCCCGCTCACAATAGTGTGAGATGATCTTAAACTGTATCCATGTTTCGGCAAGCCAACCGTTGGTGCCTCAAGTCAACCTGGTCGTTCATATAAAAGAACGCGGCTTACTGCTACATCCTGTCACCCTCGTAAATTATCAGCTTCTTGCTGCTTTCGTTTTCTTCGTCATGGTGTCCCGGTCGCAGGCCTTTGTCTTCGTCACTGTCGCCTCATTCATTCTACTCGCAAAGGCACAACAGACCTCTGGCACTCCCCCAAGCAGCTGGCCTCAAATATACCCTGGAATGCCGAATGGTAGCTACAACACGGAGTGGCAGGACTGTATGTCAAGCCTTGTTCGCGTCCGTAATAGGAAAGCTCACCACACAACTAGACTTCCAGGTGACCGAGAATCTGCCAAATGTTACATGGTCTCTCGCTCGTAATTGGGCAGGGAACATTCCTGTTCAGAGAGAGGGTCATCCAAATGACACCTTGTTCTTCTGGGCATTTGAGAGCGAGGAAGGTTCTTTCACTTCTACTTCGACTGACGCACCCTGGGGTATTTGGCTAAATGGGGGGTAGGTGATACGTTATCTACCTGTCCATTGTCGGTACTCAGACCATTGCAGACCCGGCTCGTCAAGTCTCGTTGGCCTATTGTTCGAGGTCTGTCTCCTGTTACTTTCCTCGCTGCAGACTCTGGATTTGACAATGAGCGAAAGAATGGCCCGATCCAAGTACAAAACGACTATTCGCTACTTGAAAACCAGTATGCATGGAGCACAGTAGCAGACTACGTCTGGATAGACCAGCCAGTGTAAGTGTTGTGTTTTGTGTTGATGTCCATTCTTTAATAGAAATCATCGTCAGCGGCGTTGGTTTTGGAACTGCTGATTCCACTGGTTATAGTACGTTTACATCCTACGAGACTTGCCTCAGCTTACACACCTTTTCAGTTTTTGACGAGGATCAAATGGCATCGGACTTCGTCAGTATACATAATACATACCATACTCGCACCTCACTTTCACTGACTGCGCACAGTTTGGATTCTTGGATAATCTTGTCAAGGTCTTCCCTGGCTTGGCCAAGCGCCCATTGCATCTGACCGGTGAAAGCTATGCCGGCATGTATATAGCGAGTGCATTGTCTTGCTGCATGCGCAGAACTAACATTATTCGGAACAGCCTTACATCACGAAAGCTTACTTCGAGATGGAGAATCCGCCAATTACATTGGCCAAGATAGCTATGGGAGATGGCTCTATTGCTTCTGGAGAGACATTTGAACTCCTCCCGGTGGTGAGCCTTCTACTCACAAGACGACCTACTTCGCGGTGTTCACATTCTAAAGCTTAGTGTCCTTGAGACATACCCGCAGGTGATCGGGTATGACACCGATGTCTTTGAGTACTTCCGTGAACAGTTCGTACTCATACCCGAATTATACTCCTGTGATTTCGTTAATCTCTCACCAGAGAAGCGCTTTGCGGCTATGATCTTACCCTTGAATATCCCCAAAACGGACACTTGCCAACTTTGACTTACATTCCTGGAGAAAACCCTGATTCATCTGATATGTCGGCATCGGGGCGATACAAAGCCCGACAAGGTCGATTCTCCAAGAAGCTATTTCTGGCCGAAATGGAACAGAGGTACAATGCACGTCTAGCAAAGCGGAGCACTAGTTTGTCCAAACATGAGCGCCTGCGTGCGCGGGATGCTTGGCAACGTGATCTAGCTGGCCGTGCAAATGGCACCATCGACGCATGGTACGGGTGCGATGTTTACGATGAGATGCTGGATTATGCCATCAACTTCACCTTCCCGTGGTGTATGTTCGTTGCTTTTATTATTTGACCATCGCTTATGGAGAGGATAGCACTCAGTAAGGACTCTGGAGGGATGTTCGACGTGAGTAATATTTTTGCTTTCGCTGCTGTGCTCATTGCAGGTCGTAGGTATATAACATTCCAGATGCGCTAAACCCTGAGGCACCTATGGATGGGTCAGTTTTTTTGAACGACCCACAAACTCGTGCTGCCATCCATGCACCGACAAGCATGAATTGGACAGAGTCCATCTACTACCCATTCGGCAACAGTTAGTCAACGAGTGTATTTAAGGGCTCCTTTGACTAATGATTCTGACTTAGACTATTCTAATTATGATCCGAGTAAGCTTGTGTTTGTCCTCTCGCATAGAAATTCTTTCTGACTGAGCTCTTTTTAGGTGTCGAGTCAGTGAATCCTTGTATACCTTATCGGGTTCGGTGCTTACTGCGTAACACAGACCTATGGCATTCCTTACGGACTTGGCCACGAATGCCACAGCCCGCAACGTCTCTGTTGTCATATTCTCCGGAAATGATGACTCACTCATTCCTCACCTTGGTTCACAAAGTGAGTAGCCACTATCTGTCGCGTCAAAGTGTTAATCCCTTCCTCAGTTACTATTCAAGTATGTTGGACGATAAACTGAAGGGATGTCAGCTCATTGTGCATAGAACACCACCTTTGGCGGGATTCAAGGCTTTACGCGCAAACCGTCGACACCATGGTATGACGATAATGGCGAATTCGCCGGTATTGTGCATCAGGAACGTAACTGGACTTATGTTCTTGTTGACCACGCAGGCCACCTCGTTGGTTACACAAATCCCGAATCAGTACGTCGTGTCCTTCGTCTATAGTCCATAAATTCAGACTGCAGAAACTCCCCAGGCTCTCGTCTTCATCAGGGAGTTTGTCTTTGGAAGTAACCAGACTGGGCTAGTCACCGACACTTCCTCGGGATCTGTGACTGTCATAGGTGGCGAGGTCTCTTCCCTGGCAAATGAGATTATGACAGGACAGGCTGCCATCTACTATGGCTCAGCGACTACCGAATCCACATATTACTTCCCAACCGCCACAGTGGAGGCATGGAATGCCTATATTGCAACCGCTACTACCACGCCTATGTGATGATTGCGTCGGCGAGGCAACTGGGAAGCGCTGCATTGGCGCAGATAGGTAGAACATGGCACTGGGGAGTGTCATCGTGGTGATAGTGCTATTGCATTATAAGGACTAATTAACATTAATTATTGAACGGACATAGGGCATGTTTACATGTACTTGTGTAGTTCTTACAAGGCATATTTTCAACACCAATTTGTGGCACAGCACGAAGTTAGGAGCAGCTGCTAGCTTAAATCGTGAAAGGTCTACAATTTTCGACTCAAGTTCCTTGAGTTCGAACTGTTCTTAAACCACAATCTATTCTGTTCTGCACCATTTCATCCGGCCCTGTTCTCATTCTCGCCATAACTCAACTACTACTCGTTCGCTTCGAAAGACTTCGAAGGACTGCGCCCACATCCATCGTTCACAGTAACGAGACGAACATACAACTATTAAAACATGTACCTACAGCGCACTGAATCTGCCCCCGCGAAAGCGATGGAGTGTAGAACAGGTTATATAGCACATAAATCAAAATATTTCAGCCATAATCCCTCCATCACCACCTTCCGCACCCATCTCTATCCCCCCAACATCAACTTCGCCATCTGCATCTACCTCACCCTCAGCGTCGCGCGAAAAGAGGTACAGTGGATCTACGACCTCCGAGAGCGCTTCATTGCGCTCGTCGATTTCCTCGCCTGCTCATGGGCACGTGCGAAATGTGCACGACTTGCCACTTGTCTGCATAAGTATCGCTTTGCTGCCGCACAATTATTAGTTATGGGGCGCGGACGCAAGGGTGCGTAGAGTTTCGAGGGATACATACATTCATTCGCTTCTTCTTGAGTGTCATCTTGCGCTCGATGTTTTTGTAGTATGCGCCTGGCCCGCGCTCGCCCGTGTCTCCGTTGTCAAGGACGAGTAAAAACTCGTTGGGTACTTCCTGCTCGATCTTGACGGTCTCGTAGTCGCGTATGAAGTGGAATGCCGTTGACTTGTTCTCCTCGCCCCCTCTAGGTGCTAATCGTTCCTCTTTGAATTCCAGGGCGTCGGCGTCCTCCTTTGTCAAGAAATATGCGAGGAAATGATCCCCGTCGCTCTCCATCGGGCGAAGGATCGCGCAATCAAGCCGTGGGTCTTCCGTGTCTCCGGGTCGTTCACCGGGACGCTCACTGAAGCGGAATAAGTCGTATGCATTGGCCCAGATGTCTGCATCTGGGAGCACATCGTAGGACTCGACAGCGGTAACACCGGTCTTGTTGGGATGAGAGAGTGTGGTCAGGTCGAGGGATGTACAAGCGGCGAAGCCGGCTTCGATGGTATGAAGTTGCGCCTCATGCGAGACATCGATAGGTTGGAGAACTTGTTTCCTGTAGATAATGAATTAGATAGTATATAGTAAAAGGGGCGACGCACGATTCGTGTGTTGAAGTGCGTTGTACACCTTCGCGGCTGAGATATTCCGTCTTTCGGAGCCACGGAACGTGGGCAGGGACAGGTGTAACCGTCCCTGATGTTGTTGGACCGTTGGTGTAGGGTGCGGCAGACGCTGAAGGGTCGCTAAGAAGGAAGCGATCCTTTGGGTCGAGGGAAGGCAAGTTGTCCGGGTCAGGATTTAACGCTGTAGGGCATTAGCTACTAAGAACGACCTTTATGGGAGCACCGCGTACTAGTGTCATCGCCATCCTCCTCCCATAGACACTCCCAGCGTCCAAGATCGAGAGGCATGCCACATTCGGCGTCAATAATCATCGGAAGAGGTGTGTCGTTTGTGATTGCATTGATGAACGCTGGTTGGGCATAGCGTAACGGATTCGTGGGGATGTCGAGTAGTTTTGGAGGACATGGAGGCGCGGGGAGTGGATTCGAATAACGGACACGAACGAGTAAGTCGAGCTTGCTGGGGAAAATCAACCAGGGATTCCAAGCAAGAAAATATATACATACCTCTTTCTGAGACTCATATTATCCCCGATTCTATTACGAAGTATCGAGGCCGCCGCACCTATATGTCGAATAACAGACCGAGAATTTATTTCCGTTCCAAATACTTATTGGCACGCGCATCATGACAATGCTGCCGACCGCTGCGGCAACTACCGCGACCAGCTAGGTTATGTAGACTACTAGTCCAACACCCGTTGTGCCTTCGGCACAGGAAGCAAAAGGAGCGCTTCGCGCTCCTTTTTAGCTTCCTGGCCTTGGCTTCATCCTAATACTCACTGTGCCTTCGGCACAGGAAGGCAAAGGAGTGTGAAGCACTCCTTTGGGAGGTGCCTGTGGCACCTTGACTTACTAATAATTATAGTGGATTTTGAAAAGAATTACAATTTTGAGCAGTATTCAATTGACAAAACTAAAATTACATGCTATATAGTAAAACAATCATCAATAGGATTTGAGGCCTCTGAACAGTTTATACACTACATTGGTCATGTTTGAGTCCACTGCAAGCTGAACAGGGAATTGGTGAGCTTCATCAACTCCATTCCTAAGGCTTCCTGGCTGCATCCTAATATTCATAGACCACATTAAAGTAGACAATATGATATAAATGAATTTATGAATTTTACTATTTAACTATTTTCCCTGACCCCCGTCTCCCGTCTCCCGTCTCCCGTCTCCCGTCTCCCGTCTCCCGTCTCCCGTCTCCCGTCTCCCGTCTCCCGTCTCCCGTCTCCTGCCCATACTCTTCTGTCCCCCCATCTCTGCATCCTAATGATCATAGCAGATTTTTGAAACAAATAACATGATTTTTAAAATGACAAAATTCAGATTCTTTGATAGTCCAAATATCAATCTAAGATAAACCTATCAAAGAGTTTTCCTGAGGGTGGGGGAGGACGCTTCCAGCCTGCTGGCAACTTCCAACCTGGTGTTGGTGCCTGATGGAGTAGCTTGTCATAGGCATCAACCTGGGCCTGACAACTTGACCATGCCTTTTTATTGCGCCACCACTCCTTCCAGTCCCTGATGAGTTGCTTTTGTTTTGCCCTATCAGCCGTCTTCTGCAACTTCTTCTCCTCCTTACTCATCCAGTGCTCATGCTCCTCTTTGCTCCTCTCCATTTCTTTTTTGATCCTTGCAGTGTCCTTGGAGAGATCATGCATCCTCTGCTCATGTGCATGAGTGCACTCTCGACAGGCTGTCTTACTATAAGGATCATTGAGCTTGCAACACTTGAGCCAAGCATGAAACTGGTTGTGGTAGTTGTGGTGCATTCAGGCCTCCCAGTCAACAGAGTAAGAAGGCAAGGAAGGTGGCAGGGCAGCATAGCCATGCTGAAGGGGAGGAAACAGGGCCTGGGTGCAAGGGGAACTACAGAAGGATTTTTTTAAATATTTGTCTCATTAGTACATGACATCATGACTCACCCATTGTCTGATGAAGCAGAAAACTGCACCACAGACTGTGCAGGCAGTGGTGGGCAGCCTGGAGCCTGTTGAGAGCTGCAGAGAGGTGGCTGTCAACACATTCAAGTCAGCTTAGCCATGGGAACTCACGTGCAGTCCCACAATACGAAATTCTGGCCAATGGAAGACATGCATGCAGTCAAATCAAATTGGGACGTCGAACAGCGCATGCTTGGAGTTGGAGCGGAGGACGTTGGTGCTTGAAAAAACCACACGAGACTTCCAAACAATGTCGGAAATTTCCTAGAAGCATTGCAATGATGTGACATTGCAATTGTCATTGAGATGTCGGTCCCACGATATCACGTGGTGTTCCAATCCATTAGAATAATCAATAATCATTATAATATCTTTGTTGATATTGACATATCATTCCCACGATTGCGTGTGCCATTTGAATGCATTGGAATGCGCCGATATCTCATCGATCTCATCGATAACGTTGCTGTCTGTTGCTGTCCATATTGCTATCATATTCTTGTATCTACACTTACTTTTGAGTCCTGTACACTTTCATGCCACCCTGAATGGACCTCGGTTTGCAATACATGCGGCCAGAAATTCAAGAGTCATGGACTTGCAGCTCATCAAAAAGCCTGCAGGAGGGACACTATATGGATGCAGGAAGATCACGAGAGACAGAATGCTCGAACAGGTGAGTCTTATATAATTTGTTCACATCGAGTATAACTCCTCTTGACAGCTGCTCGAGCCCACCTCGAGCTGCTGAACCCTCAATGCTGTCCAGTCCTGGATCAATCACAAGTTTCACAACAGCCAGGCACGTCACAAGGTTTGATTCATTATTTAATGGATTCGTGTTTTATTTAACAATTTCTAGGCTCTCGTGCAGGTCCTGCTGCTTGCAAACCTACTTTTGACAACACGGAGTATGTACATCCTGATGAACTTGAAGGTATGTTCCTATTTTTATTGTTAATAAATCAGTCAGTCATCATATTATTATGTAGGTTTATCATACAATCTTCCTCCTGCACTCCAGCAGGACAATATCAAGACGGAATATCATCCACGTAGTGGAATCCCTATGAAAACTGATCACTTTGCCGATTTTTGCTGCCACACTGCTGCTCCCTCGCTCGTACGCGAAAATACTACTCCCTGGGAACCGTTTACCTCTCGTATCGACTTCGACTTCACTGAATTAGTTCTGAAAGCCAACCCCACAAAACTGCAGACAAATGAACTCATCAGTCTCATCCGTCGCAGTGCTCTCAAAAGATTCTCAGTCACTGATTATGACGGCATCTGTAAGCTGTGGGACACAGCATCTTCTCGCCACGCAAAAGTGAGTCTTTGCTGAGTACTGACTTGTTATACCTCATTGACAATCAAATTTCAAGCACAGTTCAAAAAGGAAGTGATTTCGGTCCCTCATAGGGATCAGGAGCATGATTTTGATGTTTGGTATAGGCCGCTCTGGGATTGGGCCTGTGACTTGTTGAAAGACCCTCGCCTTGGTCCACACTTCGTGTTTGATGCTCAATGGTTGTACAAATTTGATGGACGAGACTTTGTACGTTTCTTTGATGAGCCATGGACAGCTGATGCCTTCTGGAATAGTCAAGTATGTATGTGCTACTAAATTTGAATGTTCTAACAATGTAAATGCATGTTTTGTAGTCATCCTTACCAAAGGATGAAGGAAAACCCTTCGCTTTTATTATATACGCTGACAAGGCAAAACTGTCCTCGTTTGGTCGTCAAAAGGCCTATCCCGTCATTGTGCGATGTGCAAATTTGCCTGTTGGAATATGCAATGGTGAAGGTTTCAGGTGGTGGTCGCCTTGTAGGCTGGCTTCCAATCGTATGAGAATCTATTCAATTTATCATCAGCTTCTATGTTTATGGATTACTCTTGCAGGTCGAAGAAGATAGACAGTATTCTGGAACTCAGTCGTTCGTCAATTTCAAGAATGTCGTGTGGCACAAATCGTTTAAGTGCCTTCTCAAATCCCTCGCACCGCTATCGAAAACAGGTTTTTGGGTCAAGTGTTGGGATGGTATCGAGCGTCTTTTTTATCTGCTTATTCTCATTTTATCAGCTGACTATGAGGAACAGTATGTGTATTGCCTTTATCATTATAGCTTTCTAATGGCTATTCTACAGATGTGTCATGTCATTGATACATGGAACAAAGTGCAAATTCCCTTGTCCCAGTCTGTCTCATTCCTAGAGAGGAACTTGGGAACGTGCTTACATCATATCCATTGTGAATGAGCGCATCTACGCAAGCTACACTCAGAGAGGCTCGAAATTTCGTTCGACAAGAAGACAAAGAGAAGGTATTGATGTCTCGAGGCCTCCAAGACGTAGATGTAAGTTCCTTATTGCTGTATCTTCATTCCCTACTCTAATTTATTCATTTTAGAACACATTTTCGAATGTTGCTCACACGGATGTCCATTTCGCAGTCTCATTTGACCGCTTACATGTAAATAACGAAGGTAATTTTTCTGACCATCTTTGGACTCAGTTTCAGGAACGTGTTAAGTCAATCGGTCGGCAGACACAGTCTCAAATCGATGTACAGTATGTTTTCAACTTTGGGTATAGTATTAAATATTGACTTAACAGCTTTGACTCAATGCCCCATTGGCGCAACATCAATCATTTTAATCATGTCATGGACATATCATTTTCTGATGGCTCGAAGTACAAAGATATTTCTAAAATAAGGCATTTGATCAACTCTAACATGTACTACTGATTCTGATGATTCTGTAGCTTATCGTACTTGCTGCACATGACGTCATTGACCGAGCCACTCACGCGCTCCCTTATCTGCTCCTTCAATGGATCTGTGAATACGTCAACATCGACATGTATGCCGCTCTTGAAGTGCACACATCGGAAACTATTGCTGCAGGCCGTCAGGCCATAAAGGAGTTCACACAAGTTGTTAAGACCGTAGCTCAAGGGTAGACGGATCCGAAGGGCTTGGCCTCAGCTTGTGCGCTGTGCCCCTTACCCGAGTACGTGCCCTTAATTTCAGAATAAAGTCCAGATGGAATCCGATGAAGTCCGAAGGACTTCCGGAGGCTGGCTACTCTAGTAGAGTGCTAGAGGACTTCTGGATGAGTGTGAGAAACTTCCGGAGGAGTTTCATCCGCTGTATCAGATCCGAAGGTAAGACTTCCCAAGGTAAGTTCCCTAGATAGAAACACATAGAGGATAGGCTGCAAGGGACAGAGTCCAAAGCAGGATAGGATAGGAGGAGTGGTCCGAAGGACAGGACATCCGGAGGTCTGAAGGTTAAGATGTCCAAAGGTTGCGTCGTCCGAAGGTTGCATCGTCTGAAGGTTACGACGTCCGAAGGTTACGACGTCCGAAGGTCCGAAGGTTTACGAGGACCGGAGGAGTGGACAGGATTAGGACAGGAGGGGAAAGGCTACTATGGACAAGGTCCAGAGTAGAAACAAACAGAGGTAGACTACACTATGGTAGAGTTGGATAGACGGGGTTTAGACAGAAGTCTCGGAAAGACAGGAAGTGCCGGAAAGGCAAAACTTTGGTCTAGGGAATCAATCCCTAGACTTCAGAACAGAGACATAGGGGACAAATCCGAAGGTCTGGATTTCCGGCCTAGGGAATCCATCCCTAGGCCTTGATGGAAAGGCAGAACTCAGATGGACCAAAGTCCAAGACAAGAATGAGTGAAGTCTAAGAAGCGAGGGAGCAAGTCTATGTTGAGACAGAGCAAAGTCTAAGGCGATATTCGAACTAAGGAAACTTTACAGGAGTTGTACAGAGGTTTATATACTGGAAGGGATCCGAGAGGATCGGTAAGCTGAATACAAATGCTATGTACGAGCATGTGGAAACATATTAGTAAGTATGAACGGAACATAAGTAAATGAACTTGGAGATGAACAGAGTACAAGGATCAATAAGCAAGACGGAAACACAGATAACCGAAGTCCGGAGTCAAGGGGATTACCATAAGGAGATAGACGCTGATTTAAGGTTTGGGCCTCGGATATGAGTATAGGTCGGATCCGGAGGTCTAGAGATATCGGATGAAGCGTCTGGATATCGGATGAGCGGATCCGGAGATCTAGGTGAAGACAAGACTAGGATATGGATCGTGGATATAGACCAGTAGTCTAGGGAAGGTAGAGTCCGAGATGGAATGAGCTCGGATCCGATAGGACTAAGGGTGGATGAAGCAGGCTTAGCTGTGGAGGTCCAAAGGTATGGACATATGGATGTGCGAAGGTGTACGGATCCAAACCGATAGTGGACTGGAGGACTGAAGGCATGGATAAGGGTATGGAGTCATGGATAAGGGTATGGAGGTCCGGATGTGCATCCGGAAGGTGTGGGAACATCATCGGACGTAGGTCCGGAATACGGGATATGACACAAGTATTGGATGTAAGTTTCTTGTTCAAGTTGTGCATTAAAGTTTTACTGACATTATCTAAACTATATAGCAATATAGCGCAAAGGATGACTCAGGAAAGAATTGGGCGTACCCAAAACGGCACGCACATGCCCACCTGTTTGACGATATCGAAGCGAAGGGTGCTACACGTAACACCAACACCAAACCAAATGAGAAGTGCCATGGCCCAATCCGATGGATTTTCCTTCGGCGGACGAACTTCAAAAACATTGCTGAACAAGTGTGTACTCTCATTTGTTCATGAAACTGGACAATATTTCATCGATCTTACACAGGTACTTCGCCTTGACCATCGCTTCCTCATTGCACATTCGATTCATTTGGACATCGAGGACTATGATGACCTCATTACATCTCAAAATGACCCTTTGCACTTGGACAGCAAGGACGACGAATGCCCCAACAATGATTCTGACGCCACATTGCATATTAAGTTGGGTGCTGCGCAAAAAGAGCAGACATTTGCGACCTTAGAGCAACTGCATGCAAATGACAATGCATTCAATCGGTTTCACATCAAGCTTGCAAACTTTCTGAGTGATTCCCTCCTTGCTCACAGAATACCGTTACCTGGTGGAAAATGAATCAAGTTCATGCCTGATGAAACTGTATGTTATTCTGTTATCTTCCAATTCACATCTAAACTATAGAATGCAGGTGATCGAGCATCGCTTCATAAAGGTCAACTATGAGTCCATCGTGGACTGGCGAACCACTGTAGACTATCTTCGATGCAATCCTTTATTTCACAACTTCCCTCGATATGACTGCGTCATCCTTCAAACTCAAGCTGGAGTAATATTTGGGCGTTTACTGATGCTTTTCACCTGTGTCGTGGATTGTCAAACTCATCCAGTTGCTCTCGTTCACCCATACTGATGCTCCAGTTGGACAATGCTCTCTCAAAGATAAACACTTTCAGTTCTGGCGTGTTCACAAAAGACCAAGGATCTCATCCAAATTTTTTCAGTTCACTCGATCATCCGTGGTGCAGCACTAGCAGAAGATCATAGCGTTCAGGGTGATTATCTGGTTATCAACACAATTGATACTGACATGTTCTTGCACATGAAATTGATGCACAAGTCTGCCAGTCATCTAGAATGAAGAACTAGCCTTGTCTTGTCTCCCTCCTGGTGCCTGGCGCAAAGAACCAGCATCTCACCTTTTGCTCGTTCGACCCTCAATCCTTATCTCTCATTTGTTCTTCGCAATCAGGTGCAGAAGGCCTCACCTTTTGCTCACTCAACTCTCAATCCTTATCTCTCATTTGTTCTTCGCAATCTGGCGTGGAAGGCCTCACCTTTGCTCGCTCAACTCTCAATCCTTATCCACTCCTCATCCTCATCTCATGAGGCAGATACTTCTGCCGAAACATCTATGGATATCGAGCCAGAGAAGGAGCGCTGGTGAAGTATCGCAAAAGAATGGTATGCTCAAGGCCTTGCGGATACCCCTGGTGCAGGCAAGTTGCACCATCATCTCGGTTTGTTAAGTCGTGAGGTTGACAATGAGGAACTACGCGCCATGTATCATTTTGTGAAGAGGTTTGTTTTCCCGTCAATTTTCTCTGTCTTTCCTGATCAGTTGTTCTCCATAGTATGACCACCCTCCACACGTTCTCAAGCTCTCGGGAGTCCATTCTTCCCATCTGGTCATCAACTGCGCAATCACAGCGATTGCAAGCTGATGCCTGCACACCTGAACTCTTCGTTCTTTTACATGGAATGCTGTTCACTAACATCCAACTTGACGACTTCTCACCAACCCTCGCTCGCTTCCTTGAATGCATCGAAATCAAGGGAGCTGAGGAACACAAGTGGATCATGATGGCTGTCGTGAATATTGGTGCCATGTTTGAATATGGTTGTCCAAGCGGTGTGTTGCGTAAGGTTGGTGGCATAGGTGCTCGTGACATTGGCGCAGGCGGTCCAGCTGTAAAAGTTGCCAAGAAGTATCAAGCTATGCCTGCATTTCACAACGAAGACGGTGAAGAGAAACGAATGGACATGGATGCCGAAGGCGCCCCACAAACATCTCCAGTTCCATCAGACACAAATATGCCTGCAGAGCTGCCGGTGTCATTCAAGCTAGCATTGGAACTTGCATTTTCAATGCTCTCATTCATTCTTCCAGCTCCATGCTCATCACTCCATGTGAAACCGGAGAGCGACTTGATGTCCTTGACGACATTGTAACTCTTCTTTAGCTGTAATAATATGAGGCACTGTAGTAGATAGATAGATAATGATAAAACTCACGTTGTTCCACTTGGTTTTGCAAGATGACTGGGATTTGGCAGCGCCCCTGTAGGTGGGATATAACATGTTGAGGTGCTTGGAAGCATCAGAGTATACTGAGTTTTTGAAAGTTGTGTTATCCCCAGCCTCAGCCCCTGCGAGTCGCAAGAAAGGCGATGAGTTCACTTTCTTCGTCCAGCTCCCAATGTGTGGCGAGCTTGCGAGATGCAGTGTTGTCTTGCGAGCCCATCAGTTCATCCACCATGGTCGATCCACAGGAACGAAGTGAACGAACAGAGCCCACACTCGACGAATCAGACATGGTAGGTATAAAGTTATGGATAGATCTAAGACAATGTCTTGTAGTACGACTCATCACTTATCAGAGTTACCTCTATGTCTGCTTTGACCCGGCGCTTCCCGGATGAGCTGGCAACTCTCACGGGTGAGTCACATGATATGAATATCGAATTCTGAATTTTGTATTTCGCCTGTCCAAACAGGACCTAAGTTATCGTTTTGATTTTATTTTGTCCAATACGGTCCCTCATAGGCGCCACATTGCCACCGGCACCTGTCGGCATTTCAAAACGGGGCTTACATTGCATTCCCATTGCCACGGATGTGTTGTCATTGCGGCATTAGAATGCATTACAACGCATTAAAATGAAATTCAGAAATTTCCGACAAAAGGATCCCATGTGGCAAAACGTGGCTTTCACGCGAGCACGCCGCACCCTCCCACGCCCTTCTCCATTACTTTATAGATTTATAGATTTATAGATGTTGTCCCAGCTGTCACCCTCGTCATTGTAATTAACCACCTCAACCTCATCTAGAACAGTCTGGTATTATTCCTCGTTTGACCTCATACAACTCGTCAAAATCAAAAGCATTTCCCTCGAGCACTTCAACTTTGTTAATCCTCTGAACTTCTTCAGTCCTTTTCAACTCTTCGAGAGCTGCAAATTCAGTGGCAACGTCATCAGGCGAGATACGCTCTGGACCAGTAAGAAGGACAAACTTTTTCTTTCTGCCAGGCCATGGATTTAGGGAAGGAGTGGTCGTGCACACTGGTCACCCTTACTTGCTTCGCATGCACGGCTTTCCTGATACTGCGAACACTCTTGAAACGCGAAGGGCTGACTTGGTTGCCTATGCCGGTACGCGCTTCTCCTAAGGCTATCATGTCATGAGTCTCAGTCTAAGACAGCATAACGCGTCTGTGCTATGGGGTCACGAGAAGACAGTATTCAGCATGTCAGCAGGGATGGCGTACGCTCAGTGGCTGAAGGACCTGAATACGAATGTTCTTAAGATTCGAGGGGCGCTTGGTAACCGAGACCTCGTGAGTCTACACAAGCATTTATTGATCAAATGGAATCGAGTCATCAGCCCAGCTTGTTCTCGCGGACCCCTTTGCAGTGACGCATATCATGCAACGGAGAATCTATGATTATCGTATGTGTTACTTCACACCTAATTCATGTCGAACGACGTTGACCTGTCACAACAGCGCACAGCAATGTTGTACGGCCACGCATCGCTCGACTACTTGGAAAGTCCCTTGCCTGGGTAGAGGGCGAACAAGAACACAAGCGAATGCGACAGCTTGTCGCTACATCTCTTGCACCTGAAGCGATACGGAGAGGAGCATACAACGTGCACGCTGCAGCTGATACAGTGAGCTGCAATATGCATGTTACTTCTGATAAATTGTGACGTCACCCTCCTAAGCTGCAAGAGCGTCTGCAATCCCATCTCGCCAACAAAAGTGGATCAATGACTATCAACGTTATTGACTGGACGAATCAAGCAACGTAAGAGCTTCTCCTGCATGCAAGCATAACTTAGTGTTTCTTTGTTAATTAAGATTGGATGTGATTGGGCGTTTCGCTTTCGCACATGACTTTGGCGGCGGAATAGATCAGGACGCAAGAAAAATTCTTAGTGTTTGGAGGAACATGGCTAAAGCTGCCATCTCACGCAAGGGACTATTTGTTGAGAGCCTTTTCCCTGCGTTCCGGGTTGCTCCTGATAATTCAAAGGTTTTAATGATCCTACGCCGATTTCCATTCCTCAATCACCTGCCCTTGGAAGCGCTCCTGGCTCAAGGCAATGTGCGCCACACAATTCGAGAGGGGATCGCGAAAGAACTCATTCGGAGGAGTCAAAATCTCGCAGTAGACGACACAGATAGTAACAATTTGCTATCTAGGCTTGGTATGTGAAAGATCAATGCCACTCCATCTTTCTTTTGTAGCTGAGACCTGGTAGCATCTGCACATGAGGCTCGATTGATCACTATGGACGAACTCATGGATCACGTAAGTCAAGCGTTCTTATCTGTCGCTTTATCTGACAGGTATGGCTAAACCAGATAACGACGTACATGTATGTAATATTTGCATGTTCTCTCTGTATTCTCATCAATCTGTGCAGCTTCGCTGGCTCGGAGACTAGCTCTCAGACATTAGGTTATGCGCTTTGGGAGTTGGCGAAGGACCCGGAGAGGCAATTCAGACTACGAGATGAGTGCCTGTCATACGCAGAGCCTCACATTTCGTACGATGATAGTCAGACTAAGCTACCCTATCTGGATGCGGTGGTTCGTGAAATGTGAGTTGACCAAGCTTTCCTATATATTGCATATTCAGCGCCACCACGCAGCCTGCGATTGCACCCTGCTCTAGCATACATGGAGCGGGTTTCTGTCAAAGAAGATATCTTACCACTCCGCCATCCCCTTGTAACACCTGATGGCAAACAGCTGCGGAGCATCAAAATATCGGCTGGTCAGGTATGATGTCTTGATCATTGGCATATATGGATAAGTAACCTTGTGACCGTTCGGAAGATTGTTGTCATTCCAATACATACGATAAACCGTATGGACTCGGTATGGGGAGATGGTTCAGCATTTAGACCAGAACGCTGGTTGGAGGAGATGCCTCCGCGCGATATCCTGTCCTCAGGCTGGTCTAACGTGATGTCATTTGGCGACGGACCACGAAATTGTGTGGGATTCCGACTTGGTATGTACTTCGGTTTTTGCGATTGCAACTGATCTCTAACAGACTGCGACCTAGCTCTCTTCCAGATAAAGGTGTTACTGATGACTCTTGTACGGCATTTCGAATTCCAGGACAGTGGGGCCATTATTGTTGATAAGATTGCGTCTAGTATGCAACCGACTGTGCAAGGGCAAGAGGAGCTGGGCCCATACCTTCCGATCACTGTGACGGCTTTGTGAACTAGTTTGATATTTATCTTGTATATCGCCCTGACTATGTTCGTGCTACTCCGACATCAATGACGAATTGTCAGAGGGTTTATCGCCAATAAATCTACCGCAGCACTTCGTTCATGTGTTCCCCGCTGGTCATGCCAGCGGAAGATATCTGCATGTTCAGTGATACAACGGCCCGCTGGCCCATAGAGCGTGGCTTACTCGTTTGGTTATCGTATTCATGCGCTGATTATTTGCAGCGAAGACTTGGTACCGACTGATTATTATAAGTAGGTTACTCTGTCGAGGAGATATTGAAGGAGGCTTGCAACTGCTGTATTTGCATCGCTTTACAAGTGAGAACACTAAGATCTATTATCACTTCTAATTACTGGGATTACGTGGGAGTCACAAGTGGTGCACAGAGTTCCGATTCTTCTAGTACGATCAATTTAACTGTGTACAAAATCTCCAAGCCTCTCCAAGCCATCGCGCGACTGCGTGAAAATAGAAAGCATCCACTAACCATGCGTCAACTCAGCGTACTCGACAAGTTCAGCTATCCCGCCTGCCCGCTTGATACCACTCACGATTCTCCGCGAGCTGTCAGCAACATTATCAGCCGTGCCGGTCATCACCAACGTCTTTGGCCAGCTTTCAATGAATGGGATGAGGGCCCCTGATGCTAGAGGGTTTGTTGGGGAGAAACCACCAAGGTATTGGGAAGCACAAGCTTCGTAGATTGATAGAGGAAAGATGTCGTGGGGTACGGAGGTGGAGGATGTGTAAGTGAGGTCTGCATCCGGGGAGAAGACTACGACATGCCCCGGCATCGGAAGAGTAGACTGGGAGATGATGTAAGTAAGGACAAGAGCTGAATGAGACTATCTGGTAAGATACAAATACAAGAACTCGTTCAGTAATGACCCACCTAAGTTCCCACCCGAACTATCACCTGCTATGGTGATATTCTCGGCGCCAAAGCCGCGCGAGATCAGGTGATGGTATGCGGAGAACAGATCTTGCAACGCCGCTGGAAAGAGGTTCTCGGAGACAGTTGCGAGCCTGTAGGAAGGTGCTGCGATGATGGATGTACTGAATCCTTGTGGGTCGCATTTCTCCGCCAGCACGTGGAGCATGCGAGAAAAGAATTTCATATACCGTTGTTCTGTTGGGTGTCCGGCGACGTTGGCACCTCCATGTACATGAAATATGACTTTGAGATTGTTTTTCGCATCGCCAAAGGATTCAAGAGGCGTGAATGATTTGGAATAAAAGAAGACGGGAACCTCGCCCAGTTGGATTAAGTTCGAGTGAATGGATACAGGAGTTTGAGAGGAAGGTAGAGCTAATTGACAAGAAATGTGAACTCCTTCAGGTATTCCTTCACTCGGTACTCGTGCACGTTCGGAGAGAGATTGGGCCTGTCCGAATGTGAGCTCGAAGGCACTCAGTGCGGTGCGAAGACCGTGAAGAGTTGTTGCTTGCTCAGGGGTCCAGCTTGGTAGAGTCAGTGATGAAGACATTTTCTCTTCTATGTAATCCATCATACATGATGCCTAGGTATTTTATCTAAAAGCATCTGTGGTTTAATATCGAATAAAACAGGCTCAGTACTCAGCTAAGTTGGCAACGGCCTGAGAAGGCGAAAGATCAGCAGCGCCGGGATCAACTTGCCATCACGTATTTTTTACGGCACTGAGAGAATTCCTGTACATTTCGGTGCTCGCGGTGACGTTGCTATATCACATTGCTGTGGACACAGCTCGACCATGATGCATGTGCATGATGCATGATAAGCGCTGGCGGTCGACTGGTCGACCGGTCAAGTTAAGGCCGTAAGGTTACCGTTCAAACTGCTCTCATCAAACATGTTGTTATTTTGCTCTGTCCTTACTTGGTTGGTACTACTTGGTCCATCAGTTCGTCAAGCCGCAGCGCTGCAGCTGTGAACCTCATTAAGCCTTGGTCCTCTCTGGCCCCCTGCCGCTGTGCTCGGGATTCTGATAAAGAGCTTCCGAGTCAGATGATAGTCCGATCATGAGCATCAGTGAACTGAGAGAATTTTGAGAAAGATATAGTATCACCTGCAGCTGATCCGTAATGTTCAATTTCTAAATTGTCATTAATTGTCGTTTGCAAGTCGTAAGGCAGCCAAACTCCGTGACGCTAAGTTAGTAAGCGTCGCTAAACCTGTCCTAAACGGGACTTGTACCTAAACCTTACGGCACGCAGTGCCAACACTTGCAGTCTTAAAACACCTACACAACAAGGTTTAGTTAAGGGTTAGGCGGCCTGCTGAGGGCCAGGAAAGACGAGGTTGGCGCTACGCGCCGTAAGGTTTACAGGTTTAGCGACGCTTAGCGTGAGTTTGGCTGCCTTACGACTTGCAAACCAAACGACAAGAATTGAGCCTATCCCTAGTACCTAATTGATGCGCAAAGCTCTGCAAACCGATAACTCATGGATCGTTCGACTCAAAATCGAGATAGACTCAATGAGGCAAAGCTCAATGGTTCATATTAGCGAACCATGGGCGCCACGTCGGGGCCAATGTCCATCTGAATCAAATTACTAGTACCGGAGAGAACGATCTCATCATTCCCTGCTGTTCAGATCTTGCAACTAGATACCACCCCGCGGAAGTTGAGGCACTAACTTGATCACCTAACAATGACCGTTACCTGATGGAAAGGTTTCTGTCTCGCTTTTATAATGCTGAGCGGCGAGAAAATATGTAGGAAAAGCATGTCCTTCGCAGCGACTACTACATTGCGCATTACGCTACGCCACCTCAAGACTGTTTGGCTTTTCACCAGATCCGACTACAAGACAATACTCTTCCCGGTGGTATTCATTCCAGAAATAACTATTAGTCCGTGACGCTGAATTCCCCGTTGTAGACCATATTCGCACTTGTTTTATCTCCTCGTCGTAACCCGCTAGCCCTATCTCGTGCTCTGTGCTGGGTCTGGTTCCATCTCCTACAAGCCAACGTCTCTAACCAAACGTACTCCGCGCATGAAGATGTGGTGAATAAACCATGGCGTCCTGTGCCGTCTGGGCGCATTAGCGTCAGGGGTTGTCGTGCATTGCGCTGGCGACTGATGGTATTCTGCTTGGGTCTTTCATCTCTTTCCAGCGTCAACGTGCTGATATCTAGTGCGTTGTTAACTGTGGTCGAGATCGTGCATGACGATTTTGGTCTCAGTCACCATCCTGTTTTTAAGAATTTGTGCAATGTAGGGGGCTACGCGACTTTTGAGATCGGTGCTACGTTGGTCCTATGTAGGAAGCTCTCCCTGAGGATCATACTAAGCTAACCAGATCGATAATTTAGCGGGGGAATCCTACCTTGACGGAACGAGCATAACAGCACTTACTTGTAGCGCGCTTGTCATATTCATGACAATTCATGTGCAGGATTTCGCAGACGCAAATGGTGACCGCATGTCAGGACGACGAACTCTGCCGATTGTGGCGCCCGAAGGATCCCGTATATATGTGCTCTGCGTGCTCCCGCTGCTTTCTCTTGGTCTCGCCTCCATTTGGAGTCTGGGACCTCTATGCAGCGTTTTGTTTGTGTCTATAGGCTTTGGGGTTGGACTTCGGTGCTTTCTTTTCCGCGACGAAATTCGTGACCAGTCAACGTACCTGCTGTATAATGTTCGTATTCTCGAGTAATGTTTCTTGTCTATGAACTAAAGGTTTTTCATTCCCTGTAGATGTGGCTCTTGGGTGCTCATCTCTTGCCAGCTAATGCACGATTTCGTGTATTGGCGTGGTAGTACTGTAGTGGTCTTCTGCGAAGAGACCTAGCAATATTAATTATGGTACAACATGTAATACTGTTGTTTTATTTTTTATTTTTTATTATTGTTAACTAGAGAGGCTCGGAGATGTTGTGGTATGAATTACCTTATTTGTACTGTGCCGGGATGTGTTCCTTTCTTATATCACACAACGAAACCCGTAGCGGGAGTTGGCACGAACCTAAGGTTGTAATCGTACAGTACGTCCACTTCTATGTGCGCAGCCAGGTATCCAGGCACGTAAATTCATTTTTTCGGATCTAACAGCAACCTTGCAGTATGGGAACGGGGTGTGAAAATACATTGAAAGGGGGTTGGGTGGCTGATATGTTATGAAAGAATGTCATCGGATGACTCCCTCTCGCGTAAGGAATTCACATACCTAATGAGCGCTGATATGTATGTCAAGTCCGGGCGGATCGGTTCACCCCTCTCATCCAGTGGGATGGTGAGGTCAAAGAGGTACAGGATCATTGCAATCATTATCCAGAGCGACGACTCTGCCAAATGCCTTCCTGGACAAATTCTGGCGGCAGAATTGCAATGGATTCAGTTTCATAAACAACATTGCTCCCAGAAACACAGGGCTGACCTACGACCAAACCCGAAGGCAATTTCACGTGGATCAAGGATATCATCACACAACGTCTCATCATCGCGCAAGAACCGCTTTGGAGAGAACTCAGTGTGATTAGGGTATGTTGCCTCATCGTGTAACATCTGCCTACTGAGGATGAGACACAAATACATGACACGGTATCTGACACTCACCAACTATTTGCGATAAATGTAGTTCCAGCAGGGAACACCATATTTTCATATATGTCTTCTTGAATCAGGCGGTGGGGAGCAGCTGCAGGATGATAAGCGGGAAGACGACCAAGCGAGAAACAAATCACTGCTTACCCAGCGGTGCAACTGGATTCCACCTGCCAGACTTTGATTACAGCGAGTGCGAATAGGGACATGATTGCATTTACCTTAGTGTCTCTCGCAAAATAGCATCGACGTATGGAAATTTAGGTCGATCTTCCAGACTTGGTAGCCGCTGACCACAAAGGACGGCATCGAGAACATGTTGTGCTTCCTTCTGAATATCGGGGTTTAGCATGAGAGCAAGGATTGCAGTATCGATAGTGCTGATGATCTACAAGCAAAACATTGGGATGTCAATCTATACTTTTGTGTCAAAACACTTGCCGTATCAGCCCCCGCTGTTTTAACGGGTAAGTCAGAGTATCTGGCAATGCCTGAATGATTGGCTTACCAACGTAAACACCTGCTAATGCACCTCGAATGGTTTCCTCATGCGCCGTGATGCCCGCAGAGGTGTATGAGTCAATGAGACGATGCGCCATCGATGAATGTAGGCCTCTGCCACAAAGCTGCAAAATACATATCACGGGCTTACGAAAGGCGGAGAAACTCGAAACATACAACTTCGTCTTTCACAGCAGTGTATGGTCGTTCAACTAATTGCTCCGCCAAGTTTCGCATATGCCGCATTTGTCGCGCAAATTTGCCTCCGAAAATGTTCATCGGAAAATGCCGCACTGAAAATTGGCATTATTCGACCACAATATTTGTGCAAGTATGAAGATCCTACACCATGGAAATATATCAACAGGATGCGCCCCAACGTTCGTTAAAACTTCTAGAGATGCGTTAGCGTCTCGCGCCAACTTGACCCATTCGTCATCATTGTCTACAACTGCTTGACGTCATGAGACTAGTAAAAACGAAGAGCTGCGCTGCGTAGATACCTTCGTGACCATAAGTGATCATTAGGATATTTGCACCAGCAAACCTGCGAGCATATCGTCAGTTTGCATTTATACTTGGCGCATCGATAAAATCACAGTCTTGTGTGGTCCTGAAATTTTTCTGGCGAACATAATAGCCTTGAAGCCAGCTTCGCTGCTTGCACATAGATGACATGATGGAATTCTTGAATGCACTTCGGGTTCAGTTGCTGCGCGAACATCTTGCGCTGCAATTTCCATTCCTCGCCATATTGCATCGTTGTGAGCATCCAATTCCATCCACCCCTGCAGTATGTAAGTGTATAATTCCTGAAAAATAGATCAAGGATACCATTCTTGTATCAACGAGAATCCGGGGCGGTCAAGGTATATAGATCCTCGCTTATTGAGGAGATCGAATGCAGTCCGAATGGAGTTGATGACAACGATGGGCTGCCCTAGCACGACAAGGCCAATGAGGTCACCTAAACGGATGTCTTGTTGAGGAGGAGCTAGGAGTTGTATACAAGAAGCTCACCATATTGACCTCTCCACTTCGCATAAGTTACCCATTGCTGGCTCGTAGGGAGATCTGTGAGGTTTCCAAACAATGGAAGTCGACGCGGGCCAGGAGGGAACCGGACAAATATTTGATTACGGCGATATAGGTTGTAGGCCGCAAATAATGCAGTAAGGATGGACACGACAAAGAGTTGGAGGTTTCCAGCCATCGCGCACGGGAGTTTTCAGTCCCTGGAGTGGTTTGCGTAGGCAGTGACCTAGTAAAGATTCAGCGGATGTTAACAGATAGCGGCGCCACCTGTGACTTGGATAAGAGGATTTTCTGATTTGAAACGAGCGGATTCAGCTTGCCATTCTGGGGTACTAAGTTTAGACTTCACTGTAAGTTGGCAGGTTGCGCCGATTCCCAATTGAGAATGTTCGCCCAAAATGGGTGATTCAATTGTTCGTTACACAGCAAAGTTGTTTTCCCGATCAGATCAATCAATCGATCATGATGCGCGAGGTCCGGTGATAGATCGATCATGGTATATCGATATGAAATGTACGGTATATATCTTGCACGCCGGGGACACAGCGCGACGTTGTGCACTAATAAATGATCTTTCTCAGGCTGCTGCATATACTTAGTTGTGATCGGGTTTCATACTATCGTAAACCTTTACTACCACCAAGTTTTTCGCAAGAATGAACGCCAACAACAATCTACCTGCTCCAAAAACTCAGCGAGTCTTTCAAGAAAATACAAATTATAGTCTACCGTAGGAATTGATTCTCCATAACACCCTCCTTATCTGATTGCTTTCAGAACGGATGCAGACGAACATGAAAGGCTTCGACTACAACATAACGCCTTGAAGATTTTTATGGGTGAGACGAAAACAGCGGCGTCTTCCATCATTTCTTTTTCCTTATGTATCATGCACTCTAGATGGGAAGAATTATGTTATACCTACCGAAGATGAAGGTATACCTTTCTATGCTTCAATGAGGTAGCTCCCAATCTCACAGGAATTTCATAGGTAATTTCCAGCACGTCCTGGACTTGTGTTCTGGCAGTGGCCAGTGGGTCATAGATGTAAGCCTTCTGCGCTCTCACAAAAATGCTGAATGTTGTATCCCAGGTCGCAGAATCACTTCCTAATGCTGAGGTGCATGGTGTCGATTTGGCTTTGCCACAAATGTATGTTTTAGCCACCGATCAGTACTTTAGCTATGCTTATGGGGCTTTAGATTCGGGAACTCGGAAATTCCATCGAACGCACAGTTTCACAGAGTCGATTTACTTAGTACGTGCCAAAGGAAGCTTTTTGCGTCTGGTTTTGGAAATGGTATCTGACAGATCAACCTCTCCCATTTGCCGATCGTTATTTCGACATCGTTCAAATGCGCATCGTACCAAGTGTATGTTCTCAAACACTGAGATTGATGATTGTTGCCGACGCATCGCAGATCCCGAACAGAATCGACCTTCTCAAGGAGATCGGTCGAGTACTGCGGCCGGGTAATATCTACCTTATACACATATTCATTAAGATACTTACTTCATTCCAGGAGGATATGTAACGTTCCTCGAACCAGGGCCCTCTTTCTCGGGGACCAAAGGCACTCGCACTGCCGCGTTAATACAAGTGGACCATTTCATCATACGATCTCCTCATACGCCATCTCCGGGCACTGGGGACAATGACAGGATTTGGTCCCTCGCTCCAAATATAGCATCTATGCTTCGAGAGGCTGTAGGCGGTCGGGGAAATGCACTATTCTATGATGTGTCGTCTTCAGAATTTCTCGTTCCCATAGGCGGCTGGCCTGATGGTGAGTAGATATAACGTTATTTGTGCTTGCTTAACCTGCGTGGTTGTAGAGGAAAAACTGAAATCAGTAGGGTTGATGATGGCAGAAGTGCAGATGGGCCTGATTGACGCATTCCGTCCGATGTTCATCAAGCTCCAGTTGCTCACTCATGATGAGTTTTCCTCTCTTCGGGCGCGCGTCATAGCAGAAATTGAAGATCCAACTTTAAAGTTGCAAATACCTTTCGTCGCTGCATGGGGCCGTAAAGTTATTGAAAATTCTGGCTAGCTAGCTTGAGGCTATGTATTTCTATTTGTATATAGTGTTGTCAGGCGTCAGTCAGTGTTGACCGAAAATCTTCAACTTGTTTAGTTTGTCTTGACTACCCATCTCGTTAGAGACGGAGAAAGCCAGTGTGGCAGCACATTTGTGCTTAGCCAGGCCTCCAGATTCTATAAAGTGTTGCAGGAGATATTGCCCCTGGCTTCAGCTTGTCCTGTCGGCATATTCTGTGCAGTGTGACACAGTGTCTTCGTTGCGTGTAGTATTGGATCACTTCCATACTGTATAGAATTGAGAATTGATACTACCATCTCTGCCAGCATCAGCAAACTACAACTTTCCTCACAGAAAGCACAGGATTTGCGTTCCCACGACAGTCAGCCACAGATTTCACAGTTCCGCCAATAGTCAGCACATAGTGCCGCAAGGTATACATTTACTACAGTTACTCACAGTTCTACACGGCTCACAGGACTTGCATTTGAAAGTCGACCTAGTCCGGCGAGTAGCTAGCCCGTAGTTAGCCCGTAGTAGTGCTATACTACTTCAAGTATATATAACAATACTACCATTGAAACTTGAACTCGATATTTTATTTCGGACTGACTTCGGACAACGCAAAATTTAATTAAAACAACATAAGCATGAGACATTGTATGAACCGGAAAGGACAACATAGTACTAATACTAGTAGTACACGAGACGAATATCATAATAACATAAACTTGAACTTGAACTTGAAACGACTCTTCACCACGACAAATAGATCAATCGAGCTGGATAGTGAGAATGCGGCCATCTGGGTCTATTGTAGCAGATGATACATTTCCTGCACTTGATGAGGACAATTGTTTTCTCTCACCGATCGTGAACTTACCGGCGCGTTGATGATCACCTTCACGTTGTTTTGGAGATAAAGGAGGACAACGAGTCCAGCTATGCTTTTTGAAGGCGAGTCTCATGCACCCCGAGCCTATGTCTGCATCGTCTAGCGTCTTCTCCACAATGCCTACTCGAAATTTGAGCAAGCTCGCCAACAATTCACTTTCCCATTGTAAACACTCTGCGAGTGCCTTCTGTCACGGAACAGATGCATCAATATCTCTAGTTGGATACAAAGAGTTTGTCGCACCAGTAGTTACAGATGTGTGAAACATCAAGGCGGTTGTTGGCCAGGTACAGACACGAGGCAAAACCTTTATCATTGACCGGTGATTAGGACCTGGTGGCAACGAAGAGATTGGAGTCGGTTCAGATACATCGGATAGTGATTAGTGTCATGTATATGTAATCTCATTACGAACCAGATCCTAACAGCAATGATACTCGAGACGATTGTAATGATCTGAGTTAGGTTTTCATTTAGTGTCGGCGGCGGCACAGGGCTGCGGACGCTGGAAAGGACACTTTGGATTGCGTAATCGATGGACTTGGTCTGCGTTTCGAGGTAGGGCTGGGAGTGGTACTTGTCAGTCGATAAAACAGATAGGTGTGCTGGTAGAGCTGTCCTTGAGCTCGGACCAAGCGTCCTCGTAACAATGAAGTTGACTGAGAGAGGTCACAGTGCAGTCAGCACAAAGCGAACACTAAGCAGCTCAAATCTATTAATGAGGTGAGGAAGGATCTCGTACTGAAAATGTAATCCTACTACCCTAGCCTCGTCTGATTGCAGCATGACTAAAGCCCAGTTCAGGAAGTCTGCTGCTCCGATGCAGCGCGACACACGTCAGCATCCACGGCAAGGGTTCTTGGAAAGTCCTTCATGATATTGTGACGAGACGATACTGGAGCTGTCATGGACATGTAAGCGTCCAGAAGGTGCATGGAAGTCGCATGAGCCTCCAGCTCAGTGGCATGTGAATGTTGGCTAGCATGGCGAACCCAGCATAAACTTGCTCACAGGCAAGATAGCGAGCCTCCGGAGACAACATTTGCTGTTGCCTTGAGATGATGCATTGCAGAATCCACACTGTCAGTATCTTCGCCCGCTCCGGTGCCATCAAGCCCTGAATGATGGAATGATAGATAGACCTTAGCTAGCAAGTTATGGACTACTAATTGATGAGGATCATGTTGCGTCAACAGAG
The DNA here is from genome assembly GCF_016647625.1 of Suillus subalutaceus. Classification (NCBI taxonomy): domain Eukaryota; kingdom Fungi; phylum Basidiomycota; class Agaricomycetes; order Boletales; family Suillaceae; genus Suillus; species Suillus subalutaceus. The sequence goes on along the minus strand of NW_024540368.1, from coordinate 17,671 downwards.
TCAATGCACAGCGTAAGTTCTCTCGTGACTCGTCGAGGTCTTCTCTATTGCCTCGATGGTCAAAGCTGATGGAGAGTCGAATTGCAAGGTCATTTAATGACGACGACCGATCTACGTGACCGACCGGACATAAAGCCAGCGCTTCCCTGAAAAGTGCGATGCTCCGATCCAAGTCTTCGTTGCTGCCTCAACGGTCAAAGCGAGTGGAGAGTTGATTCGCAAGGTTATTTAATGAGGACGACTGATCTGTGTGACCGACTGGGCGCAAAGCCAGCGCTTCCCTGTGAAGTGCGAAGGCCAGATCCAAGCCTTCGTCATTGCCTCGGTGGCGAAAGCGAGAGGAGAGTTGAACCGCGAGGTGCAAGGATTGGCCAAGGAGGTACAATAATCTAGATAGAAATGAGCAAAAAAAAATGGTTGGGGTAGGTGGAGGTGGTGGGTGGTGGAAGGGGAAGTGGTGCTCCACTACTCAGTCTCAGGGCAAGGACGGGCCATACCGGACTTCATAGGGAGGGGAGTTTGAGCAAACCAAAAAGGACACTCACCGAAAGGAAACACCTTCATATCCGGTGGAGCAGTCAGAAATCAAAGAAATAAGAAGTTTAATGTCCAACCGGAGTTCGGGGCCATCAGCCTCTGGAAGGGATTAAACTGGATCAAGAGAAAGAGGAAATGATCCAGGACTGGACACTGAGGACAGTGAAGAACATGATCACGTGACCTCAACCTATCCCAAAGTCACTCTATTAGTAGTAGAATTTAACTAGGTATACATTAAATAAATTTGAAGAAACGATAAGACTGAAACCAAACACCGGACGTTGGAAATCCATGTGGCATCTCAGACCATACACTTGTGCACAACTGAACACCGGATAAATTCCTCGGAGCAACTTCACCCTGATTGAAGTGGTTACTGCAACACAATCAAAATCCGTCTCTTGGACTGTACCAGTGTAGGTTCAAAACCTGCCAATGATTTTTTTTTCCATCCGAACACGCCTTGAAGATTCACTGATGGACAGTTCCTTGAAGGTTCATATCAACTTTGCCTTGGCCAAAGTGGTTCTATCATAGAATCGAAATCTGTCTCCTGGATTGTACCAGTGCAGGTTCAAAACCTGACGAGGTTTTTTTTCTCTCAGAACACACCTTGAAATTCACTGATGGACATTTCCTTGGAGGTTCATTTCAGCTTCGCCTGGCCAAAGTGGTTACTACAACAGAATCGAAATATGTTTGTGTTGGCCTTGCGCAAGCTCGAAACCTTCCCACGACAAGGTTTTTCTCTATCGGAACACGCTGTGACATTTACTCATGGATGGATTCCTTGGAGGCTATCTTAATTGGTCTTAAAAGCTTAACCAAGTGGTTACCACAACAGAATCAAAATCTGTTTCTCTTGCAGTCGGTTCGAAACCTGCTAACAACATTTTTGCAGTGTATAGATCCTCAGAGCTCCGTCTTGACTAGGCACAGCCATTGCACCGAAACCTCCTTTTTATGTGATAGTCTGTCCATGAAATAGAATTCACCTTCACGCTTCGTGCGGATCGTCTCAGAAACCCAACCTAGATTCTCGACGGACTAACCAAAAACTGTTGGAATTCACCACCAAATGGAACATTGATGGAGCTGGAGGCCAGAAGAATGCATGCAAGCTAAAGACAGTGAGTCTGACGGTCAGGCAGATGATGTAACCTCCCCAGCCTCGCTGAAGTCTCATCGATGAACACTCCTTCGGTCGTTAGCTCTTCCAAAGCGACCGAGGATGATTCGAAAGCTAAAGGTGGGAGAATTGAAAGTGGCAGACCGAGCCATATCATTCTGATGTGTATAGTTTGCATGCGCTCCTGTTTTGTGTTGATGCGGGGCGGAACATGATTTCAATTGCCGCAGCAAGACCCGGGCAACTGAATGGAGATATCAATAGAGAGATCAACGCGAAACTCGTTCATGCGAAGCAGGCTTAGATACGACTGATGACTCGAAGGTACACGAAGTCCTTTCACCTATCACGGACGCGTGACATTGACTAAGGGAGCGCGGCTGTCCAGCTTTCCATATGCAAACGTGTTGCGTGACGTGCATTTGAATCAAGGAGTAAACTTTTTAATGCAACACACTGAACTACACATTGCGACAGATCACGTAGAAGTTCAAGAACAATTGAATATGTGGAGTTAAGTGGAGCCACTATTTCTAAAGATTGATGGTAGCAATGTAGTGATCAAGGGCTACTTCTGGTTCGTCCCAAAAAACGAAGTGGTTTCCTCCAGTCTGGAAATTGAACTCAACATCTCGTGCCTTTTCGGCATCAAGCCCGTAAATTGGCTTTGGGTCAGCCAAACACTTCCTTAGTTCATGTAACGCCCACACTAAAACACCAGGACTCGCTCCACCACACATGTATCTGACACGTAGGTTGGGGAGGAATTTCTCCGCCAAGGCCGTGTTGAATATCGCACGTCTTGCCATGGTATTGAATACGTCTGGTTGAATATAGAGAAGGAGTGTGTCTGAAGCACCGAAAGTCTTGGCAGACGTGAGCTCTGCGAGCTCCTCTGAAGACAGCTCGTGCATGGAGTGAGTTTTGTTCGAGAATTCGTTGAACTCGAGGTCATCAATGTTTCCTGAAGTGACGTTCTTGTGCGGGAAGTATGCCGTCGCCCATTCGTAGAAAAGATTGAATCTCTTCTCGACATCGGGTTCGAACCAGAGGTCTATATTGTAGATTGGGGGATTGGGTATACCAATGTTGACCGCACCCACATCTGCGGCACCGTTCAATATCCCGGATATGATGGCAGATGGAGTGCGCCTACCGTGAGAAACCATAGTATGGAGATACTTTCCAAGGTCAGAAAGAATACTAGATGGCAAGGCATCGAGATAGGCCACAAGTGCATGAGTGTGCAGAGACCCTAAAGACCATCCCATGAGCGCAATTCCACCACTGGCACCTTGCGCTGGGGGAATACGTTGCTCGCGGGCAAACGTAACAAGGAAAGTAGCAATTTCGACCGCTTGACTGCGAAGGAAATTCTCCTGTCCCTCCACCGTACCGGAGGCGAGACTAGCCAAGTCTGCATCACGAAAGCTAGTGGTGGGATTATAATCACGCCTGTATAGGCTGACTATGCGGAGACGGCGCGCAGTAGCTAGAGGGAAAAGCTTCCTGAAAACACCTGCATAAGGAATAAGTCAGCAGGGCTTTATGGAGTACTAATGTAATCGCACCTCCGTTGAAACCCATGCCATGGACGAAGACCAAGGTTGTATATATATTTCCAGGGACTTCGCCACTATCAAAGTAAGAGTAGGACACGTCATCACTGGTGATCAGACTTTCGAACTGAGTTGAAGTGGGCATCTTCGAGTGGGGTGTGCACACTCACTGAACAGACTCGAATCCCTCTTTATGAAGGAAAGATAGCTTGAACGTATTTGCACGGTCATGCACACAGTGGCTGGCATCAACATCAATCACGGCGATCAGATCCAAGTTCTTTGAGCCAGTAACGTTGACATGTCATGAAACGTTTACTACATGGCGAACTAGTTTGACTTCCTTATAGAGTTTATCGAGAAGGAAGAATCAACCAGAGTCCTGGCAGATGAGGAAATGATGCACCTCACTGGCAAGATCTATCATACGGTACGACTACGTACGGTGACCCTAGTAACATGGAACTTTGCGCAGATGTTTCAGAACAGCGATCAATCGATCAGCGCTGCGCCAAGCCTGAATATTACATAAATAGCTATCTCACGGTCTCGTCATTAGTCCCCGGTCATCGAATCACTGATTCTACTAGAGGCAGTTGGGATATATATCATTACATCATGCATTTGTAGGTAAGATCATACTACACACAGATATGGACCGGGTATAACTGATTCTCACACCTACTACAGGAATTGAACGCCTCAATGATTTATATAAGTTCAATGCGCCAGGTCCACGCCCTTACACTACGCTTTTAGTTGAGAGTCCTTCCCCTCAAAATTTCGACTAGACGTTGTGCAGACATGGAAGCTCCAACAATGGGTCTGAGTGACCAATGGGCAATTCCATTGAGCATAACTAGCGTAATCATAGTGACTTCAATTTTGGTTCGAAGAGCCTCCCAGAAACCATTGCCACCAGGTCAGTTGATATGATCACGGCGGTGCCACCAGTGTTGCCAACTTGTGACTAACGTAGTGCTGTCGCGCAGGCCCGCGCTCGTTCTTTGGAGGAGGCATTTCTCGTGCACTCCAAGCAGAGCCTTGGAAAGTATACTCGCAATGGTCTCACAAATGGGGTGCGTTCAACGTAAATGACTTGTAAGCAGATTGTAACTAACAATTCAATGAAGGCGCCGTCATATACCTTCGAGTGTTCGGCCCGCGATATCGTTGTGCTCAATGGTGCTCGTGTGGCTGAGGATTTGTTAGAAAAGCGATCCAAGATTTATGCTGATCGCCCCACTTGGCCGATGGCCGACTTGATTGGCCGTCAGAATAATGTCGGATTTACATACTATGGTAACAAACTTCGGGCATCAAGGAAACTACTCCACGCATCACTGGGCACTGGCGCAAGAAACGAGTGGAATCCCATGTTAGTAGAAGAGTGTAAACATGTGATGAAGCTCTTGGTCGATCATCCAGAGCATTGGATGAGCCACGTCAAGTCGTAAGGTGTCGACCAATTCCGTAACTCTGATTTCACTGAGTGAAGTACGCAGACACGTTGCCTCTCTTGTGCTTCGCTTCACCTACGGTCGCAAATTATCCGAAGATTATGTTCGCATGGCAGAAGAAATCAACTTCGACACTGGGATGGCACTTCAGCCTGGATGGATAGTAGATTCTTTGCCGTTCTGTTCGTCTATTAACATCAGTCATACTGTATTGTACTGTATTAACCTTACTTCGCAACAGTGAAATACCTCCCAACTTGGTTACCAGGCATGCACTTCAAGAGATGGGCATTGACTGCGAGATCGAGGTTCGAAAGATGCACGCAAGAGCCTTATACTGCAACCCGTTTAGCTGTCGTGCGTAGTATTACGACTATCACACGCGCCTATACTAAAAATCCCTATAAACGCACTGGTCAGCTCAATGGCACTGCTCCGCCATCATTTGTTGCCCGCCATTTAACCTCGATGGTTAATTGTTTGTCGCCCTTTGAAGAGCAGGTCCTCATGCACACCGCCGGAAGCGTATATGGAGGTAAGATGCTCGCATCACCCCTTCGTCATATTCACTATTTTTCTTTGCTTTGGATCAGCTGCAACCGACACTGTAAGTAGTTTGCTGGGTTACTCACACTTTGCTGACGCAGAGACTGTGTATAACAGACATCTGCTTTTCTCATGTCGTTCATTCTTCTTATGGTCGTGTTTCAGGACATTCAGGAAAAGGCTCATGCTGAACTTGTCAACTTGGTCGGACACCATAGGCTTCCCACCGTAGATGATCAGGCTTCGCTTCCTTACATCGAGGCGCTCATCAAAGAAATACATAGATTTAATCCCGTCATTAATCTTGTTCCACATAGCCCGATGGAAGAAGATGAATACGAGGGCTATCGTATTCCTCGTAAGTCTTGGATCATGTGCAACGTCTGGTGAGTCTTTTTTCGTTTTATTAGCAGATGCAGCCCACATGTGAGATAGGTCTATGACCCATGACCCCGAGATATACCAAGACGCCGAAGTCTTTAATCCCGATCGGCACCTTTCTGGGACGGTCAAAGATCCGAGGCAATTTACCTTTGGTTTCGGAAGACGGTCATTTCACTCCCTTTTTGCTTGAATTAGCTTGCAGACGTGGTTTATTTAGGTCCTGCCCTGGTGTTCACTTTGCCAACGCCGAAACTTTCATGTTCATTACCCATGCCCTCCTCTTATTTAAGATCAGTCCTGCGACAAACGTAAATGAAGCAGAGACTCATCCGCCATTGTCATATACGTCAACCTTTACATCGTGCGCCATCACATATTTCCATCCTGTGGTATGCTGATAACTTATGCAACAGCCAGCCGACACCTTTTGACTGCCTGTTCGAGTTGCGGGATCCCATCCTGAAGGAATTCCTTTGTGTTTGAGTGGGTCAATAAATTGACGAGTTGCGGTGCCACAAGTTGTATTCTAGATTACCACCTCTTACACCCGTGATTTCCATATTACAATCTGTTGATTGAAGCAGTAAAAAAACTGGACGAGAATATAGTTATCCGTAGCTGACAATTTAAAGGTTCGAAAGGAAACATTGAACTGCATTATGATAATATTATGACAACTTCTTGTCATCAGCGGCGTCCATCGCCGTCATGACCAGTTTGGACAGGCGAGAAGCCATGTCGATCGTCATTATGAAGGGTATGATGAAGAACGGAATGTAGCTCGATAACAGTAGGAAGCGTTGAGAAGTTGTCACAGAAACTACTTTGTCAGTTATGGTCTGCGCACTGGTTGTGGGCGTTGTCATCAAGACAGACAGGCACGGTAAAGTTGTGGTGGTGGTGGATGCGGCGTATATGAGGAGAAGCACGTAGATGGATCGCGAATCTGATTGCTGATTAGCCACACATTCACGTTTGAGCAGATACAATTCAGGGATGTCTCACCTCGCCAAAGGCCTCTTGCTCCGAGTACGAAGACAGGAAGTTGAAAGAGGCTGCGTATATAGATGCGGTTTAGGATGCGAAACAATATTTAGTCAGACACTCATACGCTTCAACTGCAAGGAAGGTCTTGAACCAAACAAAAGGCTGGCTATCTCCCAACATGCCCAAGACGTTCCCAATCAACGGGTCGTTCGACATTTGGACATATAATTGTGGGAGAGCGCGTATGAAATACGGTGTTAACGACGGAGGGTACAGGGCTTGCAGATCAATGAGCAGAGTTGCGGGTATATGAACCTATTTCCGTCAAGTATGTAGGATGTATAACAGCTGATTTGACGTACCAGGAAAAAGGCGAAGTAGACCAGGTCCAAGGGACGAGAAGTGATTGGACTCGCCGTACGCATGATTCGCAACGATGATGTCTTCAAAATTAGTTGCAGTCTTAGGTGGTTTAAGAAATTGTTCAAGTTGCATGTCGGGCCGTCGGTACTCGGATGCTCCTACACCAGATAATCTTCGAGGTTCAACATTTGACATGTCTCGATACCCTTACACCCGTTTATTTTGGCAGTCAAAGCAATCCATCGTCATCGCAGGACCTCACATACAAGTCCTTGACACTGAGTAGCAGGTTTTTTATTGTTTACATTCCGACACTTACTCCTTTTCAGCACGGGTGATGTCCTACATTCAACCGCGAAATGTGAGGAAGATCGAATCACATCGGGACCCATCCGTTGTGCCGCGTTGAGTGATTGCGGAAAGTTCCTCGCAACTTCAGGAGATGATAAGAAGCTCAAGACCTGGCAAGTTGATGACCTAAAACTCCTCAGTTCAAGGTATGTATTTCTATCGCTCTAGCCTTTCGCTGTCCTGAAGGCAGCGCAGAGTGCTGCCGAAGAAGCCAACATATATTAATTTTGCGGATAACAAAGACATACTCGTTGCAGACAAGTTCGGTGACATATTCCGGTAGGAATGTTCGATACCAAACAATATCCCACAGTAACTTTTCGTTCCCTAGTTATCAGCTGCATCCAAGCTCAAACGAATCATCAAGTGGGTATACGCGTGACGCTCTTTCATCTCATGAAAATCCCTCTGGCGGAGAACTCATCCTTGGTCACGCTTCCCTCCTGACTACATTTTTGATGACCGCCGACAGGCAGTACATCGTGACTGCCGATAGGGACGAACATATTAGAGTCAGCTGGTACCCCCAGGGATACACGATCGAGAGCTACTGCCTCGGTCATCAAAAGTGCGAAGTCTTGTTCTATTTGAGCTCGGAAACCCTAATACCACACGATTCAGATATGTTTCTGCAATTCATATTCCTTCGTTTTCTCCAGGGACGCTCATCTCTGGTGGTGGAGATTCCGTGTTAAAACTATGGGATTGGATGAACGGGAAACTACTACGTGACATCGATGTCTTTTCTGCCGTTCAACCCTTCATCGCGGTAAGGGCGCCTAAAAAGACAAGGGAATGGAAGGATGAAGACGATGATATAGAGCCAACTGAAGGAAAAGGAGGACGAAGAAAGAATAAAGGGAGACGCAAAAAGAAACGAAGTGCTGACGACGGCGACGTAGACGAAAGCCAAGATTCTGCAGTGCCTGAGAGACGACCTGGAGAAGCGTCGACAGAGGATAGCGAGGTTGTGTTTGTGGTGCACAGGGTGGCATCTATCCCCTCGCTAGCGCCAAGAATCGTGTTCAGTGTGGTCGGGTAGGTGTTATATGTCGCATATTGCGCCAGCTAATGATATCGGACAGGGCTACTGCTATCTTCTGGTTTTCAATGGACGACAACTGCGAGACTTGTATACGGCACGAACCATTCTATAAACCTATCATTGACTTCACCCTGGAAGACGATGGGTCTGTTTGGGTTTTACTTGATACTGATCGATCTTCACAAGGAGGCCGGAGCCGCAAGGGCGAAGGCGGTGACTCGAATTTGGTTGAAGTACGACGATGGACACCAGACAATGTTACCTACTTTCTCTCTTACCAAACCAATCGGCTACTCACAGTGTTATTATTAACAGTTCACGGCAAGCCATCCTCCGCCATTAGCTTTGGCGCTCAACTCTTGTACTCTGCCCGGTAAATCTGTATCATTTCTACTTCAGACTCAATTATGACCAGAATCCTAGCCACTCAAGCTGATCTCAAAGTTCTGGACTTGTACTCTGATCTCTTGGCGCTTCCCAAGCATTTCGAAGCTGAGGCTGAGGACAGGACCCAGGACTTGCCTGAGATGGGTATCGATGATGCGGCAACCCCAGATGGTGGATCAAATGACGGGGGCATTACCAAGAGAGAATTAGGGAGGTTAAAGCATAAGCAAGCCCTGCAGCGTTTGCAGGAGGTAGGTCGGGGAGCAAGTCTGGATTTCGAGTTATTGCCAACGGACAGCAAGAGAGTGAAGAGTGGAGGAGGAGACACCCTTGCACTAGGCATAGATGGAACATAAACTTGAACTCTGCTATGAGTTCGTATTTCCACCCTATAAGCAACCCATTCGAAAAGCACAACAGCAAACTTAGTGTACAAATATCTTGGTAAACACGAAAATTTGTCTAATCAAGAATGATTTAACCTTGCCATACGAGACTTAAGATACACAACGGGGTTAGTGATATTTAAGATAGTTTTAATGTTGTCCAGAATGTAAAGAACATTTTTAAAATTTAAGCTAACATAAATATGGGTACATAACTTCAAATTTCGCCAGTATTTGTGCGAAATTCAAAATATTAAGCTTTGGCGATCATTTTTGCACTGACCATACATCACCAACAATAAAAAATATAGTCGGAATTTAAGTGTCTGCTTGAATTTAAAGTTTTATTATGACATTTAGTTTGGGACAATGACTTGAAGTTTGGTCCATGACTACTGTGTTAAGTTGTGTCAAACAATTGGATGCTGCCAAAAACTTCAAGTTCACGGCAGCAACAAAATGTGATGACAAAACTTCAAGTTTTGTCTTCAGATTAAATATATCACCCAATCATTGCCTGCCCTTCACCCACTCACCAACCTGCAAAAATGCAAGAGATTAAATAAATAAATTTATATAGACTGAAATCTACAAGTCGAGTTAGGAGGAAACATCAATAGTGGTGTGTGGTAGGTAGTTTCAGTCGCAAGATAAGGATAAAATCACTGCATGACAGTCAGAAACCCTCCATCACGCAAAGTGACTGATGACCCATGAAACCTTGGCATTTTCAAGGCGATTTTCGAGGTCTGTCAAGTACAATTTTGCCAGAAAATCAGGATAAATTGGGAAGGGATCAACAGTATAGGGGTGAGTGGGAGATGTCGCTGTACAGCAAATAATAACTCTCCTGTCAGCATAGCATAGATATATTTGATACTGGCAGGAACAGGGGTTAATGACCAATCTCCATGAGGATAGAAGAAAATTTGGCTGTTCCCCAAGTGTGTAGACACCCTACTGTAGATAACACCATCGAACTTGAGTATGGCGCATAATACTGCTGTTCGTTGTCTGATGAGGGTATATAGGTCTTCAGGCACTGCACTACTCATTGCACAGTCGGCAACCTGCATGACATCATTCATAGGATCTTTGGCAAGCTTGTGGACAGAATTCATAGCACTTTTGGGGTTAAAGGCTCGATCAAACAGGACCCCACACTCTTGAATAGCAGGTGGACAGTCTGTTCTAGTGAGCCAAGAGTGAAGTCTTGCAGCTTTGATATACAAAAGAAGCATTGTGTTTTCAAGCTCCCCTAAAAGAACATAAGTCCAACTTTCTCATTCGTGTTTTGACAAGGACATACCAAATTTGTGATTCACTGGAAGGCATTGTAAAATTCCAATCAGACGTTCAAAAGGAAAACACCACCATGAGTGGGCGGGCCTGAATAGGAGCAGATAGTCATATATGTGGAAAGATGCATGGTGATTTGGTTGCAGAGAGAAGGTGGGATGAATTTTCTGTAACTCTCCGACATAAGCAGTGATATGTGAGCAATAGGCTTGAACCCTTCTTGCCATCATTGTTCTCACACAAGCAAGATACACTGTGCAGACTAATTCCATAGTGTGATCAAGAATAGTTCTGAGGCAAACAGCCTGTTTGTCAGAAGAATGTGAGGTACCAAGCTCCCCACAAGCTCACGAGGGCGATGGGAAGGTAGACCGTGATAAGGGATTGCCACTCATCAGCCTTAATTGTTCCAGCAGATGCCTCTCTGAATTCTTGGGGACTGAACCAAGCCAAGTAGGGGTGGTCATATCATGGATGACGTCACAGATTCATTCAAGTACCTTTGCTGTCTCGAATGAACGAACTTTTTGAGGGGCAGCTAAAGGTTGTCCACAACGCTGTGAAGTACATATTGAAAAACTGAAGGCAAGAAGCCTCACGGTGAAGAGCTTACCCAATATTAAGAAGAGCCTTGACATAGTCAATCTTCAGCGTTCTGCCAACTTTCTGGGGTATACAATACAAAGAATTGCAGGCAAACCACAACAGTCCTGAATTTTTGTGAGACAGAGAGTTTTTCAGCTTGTCAAAGCATTCCTCCACTTGCTTATCACCGCCAGAGCCTATATGAGATAAGAGGAGGGTGCGAATTGCAGATATCTGTGTTACCTCCTTGGCTGTCATTGTCTCAGAAGGTACTTCACCAAAGTCACATGCAAATGCCGGGGAGGACGACATCAATGTGGTTGACTCTGAAGTCAAACCAAGCAGATTTCAGGTGTGGTGTTGGACCAAACCTTCCCATATGCAGTGCATTGGATTAATGACAAGTTGTCGGGAGGGATCCCAGTATGGTAAACGCCAGAGTTTGGAAGTGCGCACACCATGAGCCTTGAACAGTCTTGCACATTCAGAGGATGTAGCGGCATCTCTCCACTACTCAGCATATTTTCGCAGTGTTGCTCTATCATGAGGTTCTGTTAAGACCGTACTCAAGTAGTATCGGATCCGAAGGGCTTCAGGCCTCAGCTCGTGCGCTGTGCCCCTTTCCCGAGTCTTGCCCCTTATTTCAGAGAGCTAAAGTATCGCGTATATAGAGTAACGGCCAATCCGGATCGGATCCGGACTAGAAACTAACGGGTGAGGACTGTCCGAAGACAGAGGCGGATATGTAGACTATAGGAATCTATCCTAAGTCTCGGAGTAGACAAGAGTAGCGTACTCAAGTCCGGATGGATAACGGAGGGACTCAGAGTCCAGACGGAATGAGTGCAATCTAAGATGATATTCGAACTGATCTACTACAGCGCATATACAAAGGTTTATATACTACGGATAGCTAACGGAATGATCAATAAGCAAAGGTGCGAGGCTATGTACGAAAGTATAAGCAAAGTCTAAGTGGAGCGTATTGGTAAGTTGGATGGATCACGAATCATGAACCGGGAATGAAGTACAAGTAAAAGCGGATTCGTAAGTGTAGCGGATCAGTAAGCATAGCGGATCAGTAAGCATAGCGGAAGTAAAGGATAACCGGTATACCGGTGTACAGGAATACCGAAAGGAGATGAACGATAGTTAGAGTTATATGAACAGGAAATGAAATAAGAATCAAAGCGGATCTGTGGACCAGACGACGGATATGTTCATCGGATCTGGATCGGATCTGTAACCGGATATATGGTATATGACAGGTTCCCCACTTCTTGAAGTCTACTCTTCCACAGGTAGACTTGTGATAACAATTGCACGCACTGCAGTAGAAGTGACTGCCGACTCCAGCCATAGAGGCAATATGACGAGCAACAGGAAGGTCGCAAACGACAAGAGCAACAGTGCTACAATTAAGCCGGCTGTGGGGATAACAAGCAGTTTTGGAGAACCTAATACCATGCTGCCATGCATCTACCAAATCATTGATAAGCGGTTTGGATGTAGTGGTTGAGATTCTCTAGTGACGGCTGCTTCGGACCTGGGATGATACCCGCAAGATACATGTTCTCCAATTTGTATCTGATATCCAATGGTAAATTTAAGCACATCATAGAGATGATTCTGCATGATGTACTAGCTCTGCGGATATTCAGACCTTCCAGAGTGAAAAAATCCACATGAAGAGTGAAGGCATAGCGTCCTTCCTCCTCCTCTATCAACAAAAAGTGAGCCTGGCTGAGGACCACTGAACTGATGGAGAAATTGAGCTCAAAGGGGGTTTTGACGAAGGACGAATGAGGGGAATCAATGGAGTCCATGAGATCGTTGCATGCCTGATCCATCATGGCCTCAGTATCTCTGCGAGAGTGTCATATACCATATATCTGGGTACAGATCCGATCTGATTCTTATTCATGTCCTGTTCATATAACTCTAACTATCATTCATCTCCTTTCAGTATTCCTGTACACCGGTATTCCGGCTATCCTTTACTTCCGCTATGCTTACTGATCCGCTGTGGTGTTCAAACTTTCTGTGGCATTGCAGAGGCACTTTTCACTATGCATCTCTTATTGACACTTTCCTTAGATTAGGTTCGCACTTTTTGCTGCTTACATAATCATCTTCCCTTTACCTAGGACTCTACAGTCATTACCTAGTTTTCCCTGTTTCCAGTTCTTTGGTTGCTCCCCCATTCACTTGGGTTATTTAGTAGCATCCCCTAGTTGTAGCTTTCCTAGTTGTAGCTCCCTCAGCTCACCAGATAGCTCCTGGAACATAGTTTTCTTACCTTGACTTGGAGTACCTTCTCCACTCTCTTTCTTTGAGCCTGAGCCTAGTCAGAGATCCTTTAGGGTTGAACGTTCTTGCTAGCAAGAGTAGCAGCTAGGAGAGCAGGAGACTCATATATTTGGTTTGATGCTTTTACCTACAGCCCAGCCATATCTTGTCATCACACCGCTTTAACTTATACTTCATTCCCAGTTCATGATTCGTGATCCATCCGACTTACCAATACACTGTGCACATACTTTGCTTATACTTTGTACATAGCCTCGTGCCTTTGCTTATTGATCATTCCGTAGTAGTTATATCTGTAGTATATAAACCCTTGTACATGTGCTGTAGTAGATCAGTTCAAATATCATCTTAGATTGCACTCATTCCGTCTGGACTCTAAGTCCCTCTGTTATCCATCTGGACTTGAGTACGATACTCTTGTCTACTCTGAGACTTAGGATTGATTCCTATAGTCTGTATCTTCGCCTCTGTCTTCAGACAGTCCTCATCCGTTAGTTTCTAGTTCGGATCCGATCTGGATTAGCCGTTACTCTATACGTCCGATATCCGGAAGCCTTAACAGATCCATTATGATACTATCCGTCTCACTAGACACAATACTTCAGTACTCTGAAATAAGGGGCAAGACTCGGGAAAGGGGCACAGTGCACGAGCTGAGGCCAAAGCCCTCGGATCCGAGGACATCTTGAGTACAGTCTTAACAGAGAGAGGGAGACTGAACAGATAATCTTTGAAATCATGGTACAGGAAAATCTTCCTGGGGACGCAATTCTCCATCAGCACCAACAAGCAAAGCCTTGCCACATTTGGTTGCGGGTGTAGGATGATGTGTGCACCGTTCAGGATATACTGAGGTCATCAAGCCTGGTGCATAAGTCGGTGCATAGGTGCAATGGCAGCTGCAGACAGCATATGGGACAGTTTTTCCATTGAGATGGAATCTGGCCTCAGCACTTTCTGAGGTCATTGGGATCTGCTTCAGGATATTTGTGTGGGAGGAGTTAAGGCCATTATCTGACCTCTGGAATGCAAGAAACAGAACAATGGAAATGATCTTCATGATTAGATTGCAACTACTCCTACTGACCCCCCATAATGACTCTGTATGCGACACCAAGAAAGAGGATGATTTGGGTTATTTCGTCTGAATTATCATGGAGCTTGTGGAAGGGTATTTATTGAACAATAAGTAAAGGATGACATGATGATCACACACTCACTTACAGGTATTGATCTCGACAGGTCCATCATTGGGCAGCTTGTGACTGTTCAACTGGGCTACCAATACATCTATCTGCGATTTTGATTGCCTTCTTTTCATGCAATGACAATATTGGTCTGTCGACTGGCATTTTGCACAACTTTATGAAGTAAATGTAGCTCACGATCAACATGATCAATGCTACCAGAGTGCAGTAACAAGCAAAAGCACTGTTGGATCTGGGATTCACTGTTATCAAGGATAACCAATGCCTTCACGGTGCGCTGATTGCATCCTTTTTTCGGGACAGGGTACTATGTCATGTTTGGAAGTACTGTGTGAAAGGTACAAAACAATTTAGATTGTCAACAATGGGTTAATCAGCTGGCAATGAGCTTGCAGTACAAACTGTTGAGCTCAAAGGAATATTGACCAGTAGTATCTGTGGCAAGGGTCAAGCAAACCAATGATTGTGGGTGATGGTGACAACTGTATGATGGTTGTCTGTGATGGTGGCATGTAGAAAGATTGGTGGCAACAGAAATACTACATCACAATCTCACTGCTATCTGTGGCACATTCCACTTTACATGCAGGATATGAGACGCGAGGTGAACATTCGGCCATGAGCCATCCTTTTGTGGTGCTTCCTTCTGTCATATCTGCCTTGCCAATGCACTCCTTGCACATGGCATCGTTTGAGAGTTGCACAGGCCGGGGGCATTAAGAATGGGGGATGTGGGTGACCGGTGATTGTAAGTAAGTAGATTCCTGGTATAGCGAGGACTTAAATGAGAGAAAAAAAACAAGGGGAAAATGAAGCAACTCATGAACAAGGCATCAGAGACAACTGCTAATGACAAAGTACAAGGTGATTGCCTATATGGATACTATTCAGATGCAGGACAAGGGGTGATAGGACATTACCATACCACAAATCCAACAGAAGCAACAGAATTCCGGTACCATGAAGTAGTCACACAAAGGTCATTGGACGGGGGCCTATATGGACAAGAGTGATCAGAGCACTCATTGGAAAGGATTCAATATTCACAACGTAATAAATGTCGACAAGGAACGATGAGCTCGACAGCACAAACTATTGAGTCAGAGTGTTGAAAGTCAAGAGTGTAGACTTGGACTGTGGTACTACCGAGGGGGGGGATGATGGAAACGATGAGCTTGATAGTACAAACTATTGAGCTGGAAGCAATTAAAGTCAAGAGTAATTCCAGCAATCGGCCATATTGTTCTTTACCTAGGCTTGCACTTATGTGGGTGACCAATTGGTCCTTCACGTGTGCACCTACATATTGTCTAGTGGAGGGTATTCTTAAGGATTATCCAAATCTGAACATGTCCCGCATTGTCGGGCGTCAAGTTTACTAGGTGAACAGGCAAGCAGAGCTTGCCCATCCAAATGACAATGAATCATCAAAGGAATAACTTTGGAACTTTGTGAGGTATGGAATGTCAACAGCATAGACATTGTAGACAGTGTAGTCTAGACAGAATGATGTGCTCAATAGTACAAACTATCAAAACTCAAAGATATTAAAGAACGATGATCTCAATGGTACAAACCATCGAGCTTGAAAACAATCAGGGGTAAGATAATACTAACACAAACCGTAGAAATGATTGTGTATAGTCACTAGTAAAGAAGAGTAGTTAGAAATTTGATGAAATTTGAGATGGCATGACAGACAGCTACAAATAATCTTATGTCAGCATTCCAGTTATTTGAGACAAAGTCGCCCACCTATAAGACTGTCGGAAAAGGGGCGTTATATGTAGAGTGTAGACAGCTTGATAGTTTGTACTATCGAACTCAAAGGATTATAGAACAATGAGCTTGACGGTACAACCATTGAGCTCGAAAAAAGTGAGATAACACAACTGTACAAACAGTTGTGTAGTGGTAGTTAGTAAAGGGAGTAGTTAGGACTTTGGCAAAACTTGAGATGACACGACAAATAGTCCCAAATAATCTTATGTCAGCATCCAGTCATTTTGAGACTAAGTCGCCCACCTATGAGATGTTGGAAAGGGGGGGGCGTTTAATAAATGTAGACAAGAATAATGAGTTCGATAGTTTGTACTATCGAACTCAAAGAGATTGTAGAATGATTACATAATTCAATTGTCGTGTCTGATACTTAAGTCGGTCTCCTTTCCTCTCCATCATCATCAAACTAACTCATTGGTTTGTACCCTTGAGATAGTCCTTACTCCTCCTCACCCTAACTCATCAGTTTGTACCCTTGAGAGATACCCTGTCATAGTCTGCATCTGACAACATGACCAGCGACCTCAACATCTTTGTGCGCGAGCAGAAGATATTCACCTCCCTCACTGCAACTTCTCTTCCCGATGATATTCCTTACGGGCCAGCCTGGGACCCCCAGGATGATCACAACTCATCTCCAGATGACACCACTTTACCCCTCACCACTCATTGGGCATATGGAGCTCATCCATGGTTTCCTCTCATTCCCTTGAATCCTCGCTTCTACAGTCAAATGTTTGAGTGTCTGAACCACTCGATGTTCTCCCTGTGCACAGAGCTCGACAGCCAGGAAAGCACACCTCCACCGTGACATTAGAGAAAGCTGGTGTGAACTAGAGAAGAAGTTACTCTGGTGCCAGGTGTTAAGACCGTACTCAAGTAGTATCGGATCCGAGGGGTCGGCCTCAGCTGCGTGTGCCCCTTCCGAGTCTTGCCCCTTATTTCAGAGAGCTAAAGTATCGCGTGTATAGAGTAACGGCCAATCCGGATCGGATCCGGACTAGAAACTAACGGGTGAGGACTGTCCGAAGACAGAGGCGGATATGTAGACTATAGGAATCTATCCTAAGTCTCGGAGTAGACAAGAGTAGCGTACTCAAGTCCGGATGGATAACGGAGGGACTCAGAGTCCAGACGGAATGAGTGCAATCTAAGATGATATTCGAACTGATCTACTACAGCGCATATACAAAGGTTTATATACTACGGATAGCTAACGGAATGATCAATAAGCAAAGTCTAAGTGGAGCGTATTGGTAAGTTGGATGGATCACGAATCATGAACCGGGAATGAAGAAGTAAAAGCGGATTCGTAAGTGTAGCGGATCAGTAAGCAAAGCGGAAGTAAAG